>NC_133149.1:56113994-56193994 GCF_048418815.1 Hemitrygon akajei
CAAGATCAGGTCCTATGGCGTTACAGGAAGGACAGCGGAACGGCTGACAGGCAGGAGGCAGCGAGTGGGAATAAGAGGGGGCCTTTTCTGGTTGGCTGCCAGTGACCAGTGGTGTTCCTGGGGGCTCAGTATTGGGACCCCTACTTTTCAGATTGTTTGTCAGTGATTTGTATAATGGCATTGATGGCTTTGTGGCCAAGTTTTTGGATGATGTGAAGATAGGTGGAGGGGTGGGCAGTGCTGAGGGAAGCAAAGCGAATGCAGCGGGACTTAGACAAATTGGGAGAACGGGCAAGAAAGTGGCGGATGGAATGCAGTGTTGGGAAATGTGCAACAATGCGTTTTGGTAGAAGGAACAACAGTGCGGACTGTTTTCTAAATGGGGGAGAAGGTTCAAACATCAGAGACGCAGAGGGACACGGGAGTCCTCGTGCAAGACTCCCAGAAGATTAATTCACAGGTTGAGTCTGTGGTAAAGAAGGCAAATGCAATGTTGGCATTTATTTCAAGGGACATAGAATATAAAAGCAAGGAGAGAATGCTGAGACTTTATAAAAGACACTAGTCAAGCTTCACTTGAATATCGGCATCAGTTTTGGATGCAAATATCTCAGAAAGAATGTATTGTCATTGGAGAGAGTCCAGATGAGATTCAGGATGAGGAATATTTGGCAGCTTTGGGCCTGTACTCACTGGAATTTAGAAGAATGCGGGGGGATCTCACTGAAACCTACCGAATCTTGAAAAGACTAGATAGGGTGGACGTGGAGAGGATGTTTCCTCTGGTGGGGGGGTATCCAGAACTAGAGGGCCCAGCCTCAAAGTTGAAGGGAGACTCTTTAGAACAGACGTAAGGAGGAATTTTTTTTTATTTTTTAGCCGGGGGGAGTAGTGAGTCTGTGGAACGCTCTGCCACAGGCTGCGGTGGGGGCCAAGTCCGTGAGTATATTTAAGGTGGAAGTTGCTGGTTTCGTGATCAGTCGGGGCATCAAAGGGTACTGCGAGAAGGCGGGTGTGTGGGGTAGAGTGGGATCCGGGATCAGCCATGGTGGGACGGCAGAGCAGACTCGATGGGCTGAATGGCCTCATTGATAGCTGTATACCTCTAGAACGTGGGAGGAAACTAGAGCACCCAGAGGAAACTCCCATACACATAGGAGGATCATACAAACTTTCTCACAGTGGACACCGGATTTGAATTTCAAAGTCGAATACCCTGGGCGTTACGCTAATATCATTGTGCTAACTGCTACACCTCCGTGGTGCCCCAGTCGTGTGCCTCTATAAGAGTGATTTCTCGCTTCCTGAGCAAGCAAAGTGAAATTTAAAATATTCCCGTTGTGAAATTTGGCGTAGTCGGCAGGATTCAGCACAGCGCTTCGCGGACAATATAGCGGTTGATTTTCTTTTTTCTACGAGGCATAGCAGACACTAATGCCACGGGTAGGGCGAGTAATGAGGTTCTGCGTAGGGAGGTCGGGGAGTTCGGTGCTAAGTGAAAGGGCAGGACCTTCTGGGTTGAGATCTCAGGATTGCCAGTGAGGCTAGAACTAGGAAGATCGTACAGATTTAGTAGGTGGCTAAGGAGTTGGTGCAGGAGGAGGGAGGGCGTAAGGTTTTTGGATCACTGCGCTCTCTTCCAGGGAAGGTGGGACCTGCACAGAAGGGACGGCTTGCATCGGAACAGGAGGGGGACTAATATCCTAGTGGGAGGGTTTGTTAACACTGTGCGGTGGAGTTTAGGGTTGCAGGGGGATGGGAACCAGAGTTCCCGTGAACAGGTAGTTGGTGAGACTTCAGACGAAGTTAGCAATCGAATGTCGGAGCAGGGTGCGACAACACTAAAGGTGGTGAACCCAGGACTGAAGTGTCGTACCTGAGTGCTCACGGCACGCGGAATAAGGCGGGCGAGCTACTGAAGTGTGGTACCTGAGTGCTCACGGCACGCGGAATAAGGCGGGTGAGCTACTGACGTGTGGTACCTGAGTGCTCACGGCACGCGGAATAAGGCGGGCGAGCTACTGACGTGTGGTACCTGAGTGCTCACGGCACGCGGAATAAGGCGGGCGAGCTACTGACGTGTGGTACCTGAGTGCTCACGGCACGCGGAATAAGGCGGGCGAGCTACTGACGTGTCGTACCTGAGTGCTCACGGCACGCGGAATAAGGCGGGCGAGCTACTGACGTGTGGTACCTGAGTGCTCACGGCACGCGGAATAAGGCGGGCGAGCTACTGAAGTGTGGTACCTGAGTGCTCACGGCACGCGGAATAAGGCGGGCGAGCTACTGACGTGTCGTACCTGAATGCTCACGGCACGCGGAATAAGGCGGGCGAGCTACTGACGTGTCGTACCTGAGTGCTCACGGCACGCGGAATAAGGCGGGCGAGCTACTGACGTGTGGTACCTGAGTGCTCGCGGCACGCGGAATAAGGCGGGCGAGCTACTGAAGTGTGGTACCTGAGTGCTCACGGCACGCGGAATAAGGCGGGCGAGCTACTGACGTGTCGTACCTGAGTGCTCACGGCACGCGGAATAAGGCGGGCGAGCTACTGACGTGTCGTACCTGAGTGCTCACGGCACGCGGAATAAGGCGGGCGAGCTACTGAAGTGTCGTACCTGAGTGCTCACGGCACGCGGAATAAGGCGGGCGAGCTACTGACGTGTGGTACCTGAGTGCTCACGGCACGCGGAATAAGGCGGGCGAGCTACTGACGTGTCGTACCTGAGTGCTCACGGCACGCGGAATAAGGCGGGCGAGCTACTGACGTGTGGTACCTGAGTGCTCACGGCACGCGGAATAAGGCGGGCGAGCTACTGACGTGTCGTACCTGAGTGCTCACGGCACGCGGAATAAGGCGGGCGAGCTACTGAAGTGTGGTACCTGAGTGCTCACGGCACGCGGAATAAGGCGGGCGAGCTACTGACGTGTGGTACCTGAGTGCTCACGGCACGCGGAATAAGGCGGGCGAGCTACTGAAGTGTGGTACCTGAATGCTCACGGCACGCGGAATAAGGCTGGCGAGCTACTGAAGTGTGGTACCTGAGTGCTCACGGCACGCGGAATAAGGCTGGCGAGCTACTGAAGTGTGGTACCTGAGTGCTCACGGCACGCGGAATAAGGCGGGCGAGCTACTGACGTGTGGTACCTGAGTGCTCACGGCACGCGGAATAAGGCTGGCGAGCTACTGACGTGTGGTACCTGAGTGCTCACGGCTCGCGGAATAAGGCGGGCGAACTACTGAAGTGTGGTACCTGAGTGCTCACGGCACGCGGAATAAGGCGGGCGAGCTACTGAAGTGTGGTACCTGAGTGCTCACGGCACGCGGAATAAGGCGGGCGAGCTACTGACGTGTGGTACCTGAGTGCTCACGGCACGCGGAATAAGGCGGGCGAGCTACTGAAGTGTGGTACCTGAGTGCTCACGGCACGCGGAATAAGGCGGGCGAGCTACTGAAGTGTCGTACCTGAGTGCTCACGGCACGCGGAATAAGGCGGGCGAGCTACTGAAGTGTGGTACCTGAGTGCTCACGGCACGCGGAATAAGGCGGGCGAGCTACTGAAGTGTCGTACCTGAGTGCTCACGGCACGCGGAATAAGGCGGGCGAGCTACTGACGTGTGGTACCTGAGTGCTCACGGCACGCGGAATAAGGCGGGCGAGCTACTGACGTGTCGTACCTGAGTGCTCACGGCACGCGGAATAAGGCGGGCGAGCTACTGACGTGTCGTACCTGAGTGCTCACGGCACGCGGAATAAGGCGGGCGAGCTACTGACGTGTCGTACCTGAGTGCTCACGGCACGCGGAATAAGGCGGGCGAGCTACTGACGTGTCGTACCTGAGTGCTCACGGCACGCGGAATAAGGCGGGCGAGCTACTGACGTGTCGTACCTGAGTGCTCACGGCACGCGGAATAAGGCGGGCGAGCTACTGACGTGTCGTACCTGAGTGCTCACGGCACGCGGAATAAGGCGGGCGAGCTACTGACGTGTCGTACCTGAGTGCTCACGGCACGCGGAATAAGGCGGGCGAGCTACTGACGTGTCGTACCTGAGTGCTCACGGCACGCGGAATAAGGCGGGCGAGCTACTGACGTGTCGTACCTGAGTGCTCACGTCAAGCGGAATAAGGTGGGCGAGCTACTGACGTGTGGTACCTGAGTGCTCACGGCACGCGGAATAAGGCGGGCGAGCTACTGACGTGTGGTACCTGAGTGCTCACGGCACGCGGAATAAGGCGGGCGAGCTACTGACGTGTCGTACCTGAGTGCTCACGGCACGCGGAATAAGGCGGGCGAGCTACTGACGTGTCGTACCTGAGTGCTCACGGCACGCGGAATAAGGCGGGCGAGCTACTGACGTGTGGTACCTGAGTGCTCACGGCACGCGGAATAAGGCGGGCGAGCTACTGACGTGTCGTACCTGAGTGCTCACGGCACGCGGAATAAGGCGGGCGAGCTACTGACGTGTGGTACCTGAGTGCTCACGGCACGCGGAATAAGGCGGGCGAGCTACTGAAGTGTCGTACCTGAGTGCTCACGGCACGCGGAATAAGGCGGGCGAGCTACTGACGTGTGGTACCTGAGTGCTCACGGCACGCGGAATAAGGCGGGCGAGCTACTGAAGTGTCGTACCTGAATGCTCACGGCACGCGGAATAAGGCGGGCGAGCTACTGACGTGTCGTACCTGAGTGCTCACGGCACGCGGAATAAGGCGGGCGAGCTACTGACGTGTCGTACCTGAGTGCTCATGGCACGCGGAATAAGGCGGGCGAGCTACTGACGTGTCGTACCTGAGTGCTCACGGCACGCGGAATAAGGCGGGCGAGCTACTGACGTGTGGTACCTGAGTGCTCACGGCACGCGGAATAAGGCGGGCGAGCTACTGACGTGTCGTACCTGAGTGCTCACGGCACGCGGAATAAGGCGGGCGAGCTACTGACGTGTCGTACCTGAGTGCTCACGGCACGCGGAATAAGGCGGGCGAGCTTGCAGCACAGCTGCAGATCGGCAGGTACGATGTTGTGGCCGTCACGGAATCATGGCTGGAAAATTATAGCTGGGAGCCTGATGTCCAAAGATACACACCGTATCAAAAGGACAGGCAGCGAGGCAGAGGGGCAGCATTGCCCTGTTGGTTAAAAAATATGAAATCAAATTGTCAGAAATAGGTGGCATAGGGTCAGAATTATCATTTTAAATAGATTAAAGCTACCTCAAGGTGAAAAAAGACCCTGGAGGTATACAGGCCCTCTAACAGCAGTAAGGCTGTTACCTGCAAATTACAACAGGAGATGGCAAATGTATACGAAAATGGCAATATTACAATATTCCTGGGGGACTTCAACATGTGGGTAGACTGCGAACATCAGGCTGGGGCTGGATTACAGGCGGGGGGATTTCTAGAGTGTATACTGGATGGCTTTTTAGAGCAGCTCGTGGTTAATCCCACTCGGGGATCAGCTGTTCTGGATTGGGTGGTGTGCAGCGAACCGGGATTGATCAGAGAGATTAGGGCAAAAGAACCCTCGGGGGTGAAGTGATCATAATACGATGGGATTCGCCCTGAAATTTGAGAAGGGGAGAAGCTGGAGTCAGGTGTATCAGTATTACAGTGGGGTAAAGGGGATCACAGAGGCATGAGGGAGGAGTTGGACGGAATTGAGTGGAAAAGAACACTGGCAAGGGTGATGGCAGAGCAGCAACGGCTGGGATTTCTGGAAGCAGTTCGGAGGGCAGACATCGCAAAGAGGAAGGAATATTCTGAAGGAAAAGGTGACACAACCCCGTGGTTGACAAGAGAAGTCAAAGCCGACATAAAAGGGCAAAAACATTGGAGAGTTAGAAGACTGGGAAGCTTCTACAAACCGACAGAAAGACAGCTGGAAAGACAAATGGTAAAGAAGGCGAAGATGGAGGAGGAAAGTAAGCTAGCCAATAGAGCACACCAGAAGTTCCTTCAGACACGCAAAGTATAAAAGAGGCGAGAGTGGACATCAGACTGGAAAGCAATGCTGGAGAGGTAGGAATGGGGGACAACGGAAGAGCAGATGAACTCAACGAGTATTTTGCATCAGTCTTCACTGTGGAAGACCCTAACAGTATGGTGGAAGCTCCAGGTGTCAGGGGTCATGAAGTGTGCGAATTTACCATTACTAGAGAAAAGGTTCTTGAGAAACTGAAAGGTCTGAGGGTAGATAAGTCACCCGGACCGGATGGTGTCCACCCCAGAGTTCTGCTGAAAGAGGTGACCGAAGAAATTGTGCCGGCGTTAGTACAGATTTTCCAACAATCACCAGGTTCTGCAATGGTTCAGGAAGACTGGAAAATTGCAAATGTCACTCCACTCTTCAAGAAGGGAGAGAGGGAGAAGAAAGGAAATTATAGCCCAGTTAGTCTGACCTCAGTGGCTGGGAAGATGTTGGAGTCGATTGTTAATGACGAGGTCCCAGGGTTCTTGGAGGCAAATGGTAAAATAGGCAATAGTCATCACGGTTTCCTCAAGGGTAAATCCGCCCCGACCAATCCGTTGGAATTCTTTGAAGACAGAACAAGCCGGACAGAAGAACCGGTTGATGTTGTGTACTTGGATTTTCAGAAGGGCTTTGACAAGGTTCCACACGTGGTATTACAGGAAAGATTCCAACATGGATAAATCAGTGACTGATCGGCAGGAGGAGAAGAAGTGGGGAATAAACGGAGCCTTTCTAACTGGCTGCTTGGTGACTGGTGGTATTCCACAGGGGTCCATGTTGGAACCGATAGCTTGCACATTGTACGTCAGTGATTTGGATGATGGAATTGATGGCTTTGTTGCAAAGTTTGCAGACAACATGCAGATAGTTGGAGGGGCAGATAGTTTCGGATAACTAGAGACCTGACGGAAGGACTGTGACAGATTAGGAGAATGGGCAAGGAAACGGCAGACGGAATACAGTGTCAGGGAAGTGTATTGCCATACACTTTGGTAGAAGAAATGGAAGGGTTAACTATTTTCTAAATAGAGAGAAAATACAACAATCTGAGGTGCAAAGGGACTTGGGAGTCCTTGTGCAGGATTCTCTAAAGGTTAATTTGCAGGTTGGGTCTGTGGTGAGGAAGGCTACTGTGATGTTAGCGTTCATTTCGAGAGGACTAGAATATAAAAGCAAGGATATCATGTTAAAACTTTATAAAGCATTTGGAGTATTATGACCAGGTTTGGGCCCCTTAGAAAGGATGTGCTGAAACTGGAGAGGGTTCAAAGGAGGTTCACGAAGATCATTCCTGGATGGAATGGCTTGTCACGTGAAGAGCGCTCGATGGCTCTGGGCCTGTATTCACCGGAATTCAGAAGAATGAGGGGGTGACCTCATTGAAACCTATTGACTGGTGAAAGGCCTGGATAGAGTGGATGTGGAGAGGATGTCTCCCATGGCAGGGCGAGGTCTCAGAATAGAGGGAGGTCCTTTTAGAACGGAGATGAGGAGGAATTTCTTGAGCCGGAGAGTGTGGTGAATCTGTTGAATTCTTTGCCACAGACGGCTGTGGAGATCACGCCTTTACCTATTTAGGGGAGAGGTTGACAGATTCTTGATTGGTCAGGGCATGAAGGGGAGAAGGCAGGAGGATTGGGGCCGAGAGGAAAGTTGGACCAGCCACGATGAAGTGGCGGGGTAGACTCGCTGGACTAATTCTGATGCTCCTGTATCTTACAGCGTTCTGGTAGCAACAGGACATGCCTGCAGGCAGGACTGAGTTTTCAGTAGGAACTTCGCTTCCTTCTGGGACCGAACGACTTTGGCACAACTTTGACAATGGGAAGATCATAATTGCTCCCCACGGACCACCGGCAGCTGAGCGCTGGACCGGTTAAAACTAAACGGCCAAAAAAAAAAATTTTTTTTTTAAAAATCCACGAATCTATCAGTGAGGTCTGAAATTATCTCCGCGATTTCAAACTTTTAACACCCGATTTTACCGTAAGCCCTCATGATGGAAGTCATTGATGCAAAACATGATCTAGTACAAGAGTTCAAACCTTGTTTCGGTTGAACGGAGCCGTGCCCCCATTTCTAACTGGGGAAAAATTCATGTTATTTCAGGATATGGACATGACTTCTCAGCTGTAGTCAGTCCTTCACACACCTGGTTACCAGAGAGAACGAGGCCAGAATTTTGAACAGCATCAGGTCTGAAAAATACATAATCTCTTCTCTCCCACACTTGCGTGCCTGGGGCAGTTGTTTTCGGGACTGATATAAAAGCAATTCAGAGTTACATGGCTGCAGTCCTCCTTATTAGCGAAATTCTCTTCCACTGAACTTCCGTGGCAGATTCAGTTGGAGGAGTAGTTTTTCAAAAATTTATTCCAGGGAGCTGGAAATCTCTCTGGCAGAATCTCCTTCCCTAGAGAAGATTGCAGGTCCTGATGGATATTTATGAAGAAAACCTTGCTCTTCCTCACTCAACCTTTGCTCAGTGGCCACTTTGTTACGAACCGGAGTGGAACCCAGTGTGGTCTTCTGCCGTTGTAGCCTGTCCACTTCAAGGTTCGACGTGTCGTGTGCTCAGAGATGCTCTTCGGCACCCCGCTGTTGTAAAAAAGTGTGGATATTTCAGTTACTGTCAGCTTGAACCAGTCTGGTTGTTCTCATAGCAACATGGAAACATAGAAAACCTACAGCACAATACAGGCCCTTCGGCCCACAGAGCTGTGCCGAACACGTCCTTACCTCAGAAATTACTAGGCTTTACCCACAGCCCTCTATTTTTCTAAGCTCAACGTACCTGTCCAGGAGTCTCTTAGAAGACCCTATCCTTTCCGCCTCCACCACCGTCGCCGGCAGCCCATTCCACGCACACACCACTCTCTGCGTAAAAACCTTACCCTCGACATCTCCTCTGTACCTACTCCCCAGCACCTTAAACCTGTGTCCTCTTGTGGCAACCATTTCAGCCCCGGGGAAAAAGCCTCTGACTATCCACACGATCAATGCCTCTCATCATCTTGTACACCTCTATCAGGTCACCTCTCATCCTCCGTCACTCCGAGGAGAAAAGGCCGAGTTCACTCAACCTATTCTCATAAGGCATCCTCCCCCAATCCAGGCAACGTCCTTGTAAATCTCCTCTGCACCCTTTCTATGGTTTCCACATCCTTCCTGTAGTGAGGCGACCAGAACTGAGCACAGTACTCCAAGTGGGGTCTGACCAGGGTCCTATATAGCTCCACCTTTACCTCTCGGCTCCTAAATTAAATTCTCCTCTCATCAGTTAAGTCTTTTTACCCAGGGGAATGGGGCTCGCTGGATGGTTTTCTTTTACATCCGCGACATTCCCTAAGCCCACGTGTTCCCAAGCTGGTTAACCGTAGGGCTCCATGACTTTAGAAAGCCTAGAGACCCCTATCCGACACTATTGTGTGTGAACGTCCCGGGAGATCAGCAGTTTCTGAGATACTCAAACCACCCCATCTGGCACCAACAATCACAGTCATTTCGATCACACTTCCTCCCCCGTTCTGATGTTCGGACTGAACAGCAACTGAGCCTCTTGACCAGGTCTGCATGCTTTTATGCATTGAGTTGCTGCCACGTGATTGGCTGATTATATATTTGCATTAACGAGCAGGGGTACCCGATAAAGTGCCCACTGGGGGTATAATTATTCCAGAGTGATGATATCCGGGGGTAAAATAAGCCGCCAAAGCTCTGCAACCCAGTTATCAGCGTGAGGGAGAGAACGAGGGTATTAATACCGTGCTGTCTCTCGCTTGTTCGTGTGCTTATTGTCTTCAGTACAGCTCGGCGATGTGTACAACTTCCCCTCGTAAAGGTTGTAACGGTACCTCCTCAGTTGCCTCTTTATGAAATCTGCTGCTACGCCAAAGTGCTCCTGCTCCGCAGCCACCAAAAATGAAGCTGAAACCAGAGGGAACCCGTTCGTTCTCAGATCCATTCAGATGATGGTGTGGGCCCTGAGGCACCTGAACCTTCCACAGCTCAAGGACGTAGAGCAGGGGTTCCCAGCCTGGGGTGCGAGATGGAATTTCAGGGGGTGCGACAAAGAGTGGCTTGTGTCCTTGAGTGACGAGTCACGAGTCATCACTCAGCCGGCTGCCAGTGTGTGCCTTGAGAAGTGGTAGTAACGTTTGTCCCAAGCACACTCCAGTCTCCCGCTGCCCGAGTCGAGAGAAACGTAAACTCACTCCAGTCTCCCGCTGCCCGAGTCGAGAGAAACGTAAACTCACTCCAGTCCCCCGCTGCCCGAGTCGAGAGAGACGTAAACTCACTCGTCTCCCGCTGTCCGAGTCCAGAGAGACGTAAACTCACTCCAGTCTCCCACTGTCCGAGTCGAGAGAGACGTAAACTCACTCGTCTCCCGCTGTCCGAGTCGAGAGAGACGTAAACTCACTCCAGTCCCCCGCTGCCCGAGTCGAGAGAGACGTAAACTCACTCCAGTCTCCCGCTGCCCGAGTCGAGAGAAACGTAAACTCACTCCAGTCTCCCGCTGCCCTAGTCGAGAGAGACGTAAACTCACTCCAGTCTCCCGCTGCCCTAGTCGAGAGAAACGTAAACTCACTCCAGTCTCCCGCTGCCCGAGTCGAGAGAGACGTAAACTCACTCCAGTCTCCCGCTGCCCGAGTCGAGAGAAACGTAAACTCACTCCAGTCTCCCGCTGCCCGAGTCCAGAGAGACGTAAACTCACTCCAGTCTCCCGCTGCCCGAGTCGAGAGAGACGTAAACTCACTCCAGTCTCCCGCTGTCCGAGTCGAGAGAAACGTACACTCACTCCAGTCTCCCGCTGCCCGAGTCCAGAGAGACGTAAACTCACTCCAGTCTCCCGCTGCCCGAGTCGAGAGAGACGTAAACTCACTCCAGTCTCCCACTGCCCGAGTCGAGAGAAACGTAAACTCACTCCAGTCTCCCGCTGCCCGAGTCGAGAGAGACGTAAACTCACTCCAGTCTCCCGCTGCCCGAGTCGAGAGAGACGTAAACTCACTCCAGTCTCCCGCTGCCCGAGTCGAGAGAGACGTAAACTCACTCCAGTCTCCCACTGTCCGAGTCCAGAGTGACGTAAACTCACTCCAGTCTCCCGCTGTCCGAGTCGAGAGAAACGTAAACTCACTCCAGTCTCCCGCTGTCCGAGTCGAGAGAGACGTAAACTCACTCCAGTCTCCCACTGTCCGAGTCCAGAGTGACGTAAACTCACTCCAGTCTCCCGCTGTCCGAGTCGAGAGAGACGTAAACTCACTCCAGTCTCCCACTGTCCGAGTCCAGAGTGACGTAAACTCACTCCAGTCTCCCGCTGTCCGAGTCGAGAGAGACGTAAACTCACTCCAGTCTCCCGCTGTCCGAGTCCAGAGTGACGTAAACTCACTCCAGTCTCCCGCTGCCCGAGTCGAGAGAAACGTAAACTCACTCCAGTCTCCCGCTGTCCGAGTCCAGAGAGACGTAATCTCACTCCAGTCTCCCACTGTCCGAGTCGAGGGAGACGTAAACTCACTCCAGTCTCCCGCTGCCCAAGTCGAGGGAGACGTAAACTCACTCCAGTCTCCCACTGTCCGAGTCCAGAGTGACGTAAACTCACTCCAGTCTCCCGCTGTCCGAGTCGAGAGAGACGTAAACTCACTCCAGTCTCCCACTGTCCGAGTCCAGAGTGACGTAAACTCACTCCAGTCTCCCGCTGCACGAGTCGAGAGAAACGTAAACTCACTCCAGTCTCCCGCTGTCCGAGTCCAGAGAGACGTAATCTCACTCCAGTCTCCCACTGTCCGAGTCGAGGGAGACGTAAACTCACTCCAGTCTCCCGCTGCCCAAGTCGAGGGAGACGTAAACTCACTCCAGTCTCCCACTGTCCGAGTCGAGGGAGACGTAAACTCACTCCAGTCTCCCACTGTCCGAGTCGAGAGAGACGTAAACTCACTCCAGTCTCCCACTGTCCGAGTCGAGGGAGACGTAAACTCACTCCAGTCTCCCACTGTCCGAGTCGAGAGAGACGTAAACTCACTCCAGTCTCCCACTGTCCGAGTCCAGAGAGACGTAAACTCACTCCAGTCTCCCGCTGCCCGAGTCGAGAGAAACGTAAACTCACTCCAGTCTCCCGCTGTCCGAGTCGAGAGAGACGTAAACTCACTCCAGTCTCCCGCTGCCCGAGTCTAGAGAAACGTAAACTCACTCCAGTCTCCCGCTGTCCGAGTCCAGAGAGACGTAAACTCACTCCAGTCTCCCACTGTCCGAGTCGAGAGAGACGTAAACTCACTCCAGTCTCCCGCTGTCCGAGTCGAGAGAGACGTAAACTCACTCCAGTCTCCCGCTGTCCGAGTCGAGAGAAACGTAAACTCACTCCAGTCTCCCACTGTCCGAGTCCAGAGAAACGTAAACTCACTCCAGTCTCCCGCTGCCCGAGTCCAGAGAGACGTAAACTCACTCCAGTCTCCCGCTGCCCGAGTCGAGAGAGACGTAAACTCACTCCAGTCTCCCGCTGTCCGAGTCGAGAGAAACGTAAACTCACTCCAGTCTCCCGCTGCCCGAGTCGAGAGAGACGTAAACTCACTCCAGTCTCCCGCTGCCCGAGTCGAGAGAGACGTAAACTCACTCCAGTCTCCCGCTGTCCGAGTCCAGAGAGAAACGTAAACTCACTCCAGTCTCCCGCTGTCCGAGTCGAGAGAGACGTAAACTCACTCCAGTCTCCCGCTGCCCGAGTCGAGAGAGACGTAAACTCACTCCAGTCTCCCGCTGCCCGAGTCGAGAGAGACGTAAACTCACTCCAGTCTCCCGCTGCCCGAGTCGAGAGAGACGTAAACTCACTCCAGTCTCCCGCTGTCCGAGTCGAGAGAGACGTAAACTCACTCCAGTCTCCCACTGTCCGAGTCGAGAGAAACGTAAACTCACTCCAGTCTCCCGCTGCCCGAGTCGAGAGAGACGTAAACTCACTCCAGTCTCCCGCTGCCCGAGTCGAGAGAGACGTAAACTCACTCCAGTCTCCCGCTGTCCGAGTCCAGAGAGACGTAAACTCACTCCAGTCTCCCGCTGCCCGAGTCGAGAGAGACGTAAACTCACTCCAGTCTCCCGCTGTCCGAGTCCAGAGAGACGTAAACTCACTCCAGTCTCCCGCTGTCCGAGTCGAGAGAAACATAAACTCACTCCAGTCTCCCACTGTCCGAGTCCAGAGAAACGTAAACTCACTCCAGTCTCCCGCTGTCCGAGTCCAGAGAGACGTAAACTCACTCCAGTCTCCCGCTGTCCGAGTCGAGAGAGACGTAAACTCACTCCAGTCTCCCGCTGCCCGAGTCGAGAGAGACGTAAACTCACTCCAGTCTCCCGCTGTCCGAGTCGAGAGAGACGTAAACTCACTCCAGTCTCCCGCTGTCCGAGTCGAGAGAGACGTAAACTCACTCCAGTCTCCCGCTGTCCGAGTCGAGAGAGACGTAAACTCACTCCAGTCTCCCGCTGTCCGAGTCGAGAGAGACGTAAACTCACTCCAGTCTCCCGCTGCCCGAGTCGAGAGAGACGTAAACTCACTCCAGTCTCCCACTGTCCGAGTCCAGAGAGACGTAAACTCACTCCAGTCTCCCGCTGCCCGAGTCGAGAGAGACGTAAACTCACTCCAGTCTCCCGCTGTCCGAGTCGAGAGAGACGTAAACTCACTCCAGTCTCCCGCTGTCCGAGTCCAGAGAGACGTAAACTCACTCCAGTCTCCCGCTGTCCGAGTCGAGAGAAACATAAACTCACTCCAGTCTCCCACTGTCCGAGTCCAGAGAAACGTAAACTCACTCCAGTCTCCCGCTGTCCGAGTCGAGAGAGACGTAAACTCACTCCAGTCTCCCGCTGTCCGAGTCGAGAGAGACGTAAACTCACTCCAGTCTCCCGCTGTCCGAGTCGAGAGAGACGTAAACTCACTCCAGTCTCCCGCTGTCCGAGTCGAGAGAAACGTAAACTCACTCCAGTCTCCCGCTGCCCGAGTCGAGAGAGACGTAAACTCACTCCAGTCTCCCGCTGTCCGAGTCGAGAGAGACGTAAACTCACTCCAGTCTCCCGCTGTCCGAGTCCAGAGAGACGTAAACTCACTCCAGTCTCCCGCTGTCCGAGTCCAGAGAGACGTAAACTCACTCCAGTCTCCCACTGCCCGAGTCGAGAGAAACGTAAACTCACTCCAGTCTCCCGCTGCCCGAGTCGAGAGAGACGTAAACTCACTCCAGTCTCCCGCTGCCCGAGTCCAGAGAGACGTAAACTCACTCCAGTCTCCCGCTGTCCGAGTCGAGAGAGACGTAAACTCACTCCAGTCTCCCACTGTCCGAGTCCAGAGAAACGTAAACTCACTCCAGTCTCCCGCTGTACGAGTCCAGAGAGACGTAAACTCACTCCAGTCTCCCGCTGTCCGAGTCCAGAGAGACGTAAACTCACTCCAGTCTCCCGCTGCCCGAGTCGAGAGAGACGTAAACTCACTCCAGTCTCCCGCTGCCCGAGTCGAGAGAGACGTAAACTCACTCCAGTCTCCCGCTGTCCGAGTCGAGAGAGACGTAAACTCACTCCAGTCTCCCGCTGCCCGAGTCGAGAGAGACGTAAACTCACTCCAGTCTCCCGCTGTCCGAGTCCAGAGAGACGTAAACTCACTCCAGTCTCCCGCTGTCCGAGTCCAGAGAGACGTAAACTCACTCCAGTCTCCCGCTGCCCGAGTCGAGAGAGACGTAAACTCACTCCAGTCTCCCGCTGCCCGAGTCGAGAGAGACGTAAACTCACTCCAGTCTCGCGCTGTCCGAGTCGAGAGAGACGTAAACTCACTCCAGTCTCCCGCTGCCCGAGTCGAGAGAGACGTAAACTCACTCCAGTCTCCCGCTGCCCGAGTCGAGAGAGACGTAAACTCACTCCAGTCTCCCGCTGTCCGAGTCGAGAGAGACGTAAACTCACTCCAGTCTCCCGCTGCCCGAGTCGAGAGAAACGTAAACTCACTCCAGTCTCCCGCTGTCCGAGTCGAGAGAGACGTAAACTCACTCCAGTCTCCCGCTGTCCGAGTCGAGAGAGACGTAAACTCACTCCAGTCTCCCGCTGTCCGAGTCGAGAGAGACGTAAACTCACTCCAGTCTCCCACTGCCCGAGTCGAGAGAGACGTAAACTCACTCCAGTCTCCCGCTGTCCGAGTCGAGAGAGACGTAAACTCACTCCAGTCTCCCGCTGTCCGAGTCGAGAGAGACGTAAACTCACTCCAGTCTCCCGCTGTCCGAGTCGAGAGAGACGTAAACTCACTCCAGTCTCCCGCTGTCCGAGTCGAGAGAGACGTAAACTCACTCCAGTCTCCCGCTGCCCGAGTCGAGAGAGACGTAAACTCACTCCAGTCTCCCGCTGCCCGAGTCGAGAGAAACGTAAACTCACTCCAGTCTCCCGCTGTCCGAGTCGAGAGAGACGTAAACTCACTCCAGTCTCCCGCTGCCCGAGTCGAGAGAAACGTAAACTCACTCCAGTCTCCCGCTGCCCGAGTCGAGAGAGACGTAAACTCACTCCAGTCTCCCGCTGTCCGAGTCGAGAGAGACGTAAACTCACTCCAGTCTCCCGCTGCCCGAGTCGAGAGAAACGTAAACTCACTCCAGTCTCCCGCTGCCCTAGTCGAGAGAGACGTAAACTCACTCCAGTCTCCCGCTGCCCGAGTCGAGAGAGACGTAAACTCACTCCAGTCTCCCGCTGCCCGAGTCGAGAGAAACGTAAACTCACTCCAGTCTCCCGCTGCCCGAGTCCAGAGAGACGTAAACTCACTCCAGTCTCCCGCTGCCCGAGTCGAGAGAGACGTAAACTCACTCCAGTCTCCCACTGCCCGAGTCGAGAGAAACGTAAACTCACTCCAGTCTCCCGCTGCCCGAGTCGAGAGAGACGTAAACTCACTCCAGTCTCCCGCTGTCCGTGTCCAGAGAGACGTAAACTCACTCCAGTCTCCCGCTGCCCGAGTCGAGAGAAACGTAAACTCACTCCAGTCTCCCGCTGCCCGAGTCAAGAGAGACGTAAACTCACTCCAGTCTCCCGCTGTCCGAGTCCAGAGAGACGTAAACTCACTCCAGTCTCCCGCTGCCCGAGTCGAGAGAGACGTAAACTCACTCCAGTCTCCCGCTGCCCGAGTCGAGAGAGACGTAAACTCACTCCAGTCTCCCGCTGTCCGAGTCCAGAGAGAAACGTAAACTCACTCCAGTCTCCCGCTGTCCGAGTCGAGAGAGACGTAAACTCACTCCAGTCTCCCGCTGTCCGAGTCGAGAGAGACGTAAACTCACTCCAGTCTCCCGCTGCCCGAGTCGAGAGAGACGTAAACTCACTCCAGTCTCCCGCTGCCCGAGTCGAGAGAGACGTAAACTCACTCCAGTCTCCCGCTGCCCGAGTCGAGAGAGACGTAAACTCACTCCAGTCTCCCGCTGTCCGAGTCGAGAGAGACGTAAACTCACTCCAGTCTCCCACTGTCCGAGTCGAGAGAAACGTAAACTCACTCCAGTCTCCCGCTGCCCGAGTCGAGAGAGACGTAAACTCACTCCAGTCTCCCGCTGCCCGAGTCGAGAGAGACGTAAACTCACTCCAGTCTCCCGCTGTCCGAGTCCAGAGAGACGTAAACTCACTCCAGTCTCCCGCTGCCCGAGTCGAGAGAGACGTAAACTCACTCCAGTCTCCCGCTGTCCGAGTCCAGAGAGACGTAAACTCACTCCAGTCTCCCGCTGTCCGAGTCGAGAGAAACGTAAACTCACTCCAGTCTCCCACTGTCCGAGTCCAGAGAAACGTAAACTCACTCCAGTCTCCCGCTGTCCGACTCCAGAGAGACGTAAACTCACTCCAGTCTCCCGCTGTCCGAGTCGAGAGAGACGTAAACTCACTCCAGTCTCCCGCTGCCCGAGTCGAGAGAGACGTAAACTCACTCCAGTCTCCCGCTGTCCGAGTCGAGAGAGACGTAAACTCACTCCAGTCTCACGCTGTCCGAGTCGAGAGAGACGTAAACTCACTCCAGTCTCCCGCTGTCCGAGTCGAGAGAGACGTAAACTCACTCCAGTCTCCCGCTGTCTGAGTCGAGAGAGACGTAAACTCACTCCAGTCTCCCGCTGCCCGAGTCGAGAGAGACGTAAACTCACTCCAGTCTCCCACTGTCCGAGTCCAGAGAGACGTAAACTCACTCCAGTCTCCCGCTGCCCGAGTCGAGAGAGACGTAAACTCACTCCAGTCTCCCGCTGCCCGAGTAGAGAGAGACGTAAACTCACTCCAGTCTCCCGCTGCCCGAGTCGAGAGAGACGTAAACTCACTCCAGTCTCCCACTGTCCGAGTCCAGAGAGACGTAAACTCACTCCAGTCTCCCGCTGCCCGAGTCGAGAGAGACGTAAACTCACTCCAGTCTCCCGCTGTCCGAGTCGAGAGAGACGTTAACTCACTCCAGTCTCCCGCTGTCCGAGTCCAGAGAGACGTAAACTCACTCCAGTCTCCCGCTGCCCGAGTCGAGAGATACGTAAACTCACTCCAGTCTCCCACTGTCCGAGTCCAGAGAGACGTAAACTCACTCCAGTCTTCCGCTGTCCGAGTCCAGAGAGACGTAAACTCACTCCAGTCTCCCACTGTCCGAGTCCAGAGAGACGTAAACTCACTCCAGTCTCCCACTGTCCGAGTCGAGAGAGACGTAAACTCACTCCAGTCTCCCACTGCCCGAGTCCAGAGAGACGTAAACTCACTCCAGTCTCCCGCTGCCCGAGTAGAGAGAGACGTAAACTCACTCCAGTCTCCCGCTGTCCGAGTCGAGAGAGACGTAAACTCACCCCAGTCTCCCGCTGTCCGAGTCGAGAGAGACGTAAACTCACTCCAGTCTCCCGCTGTCCGAGTCGAGAGAGACGTAAACTCACTCCAGTCTCCCGCTGTCCGAGTCGAGAGAAACGTAAACTCACTCCAGTCTCCCGCTGCCCGAGTCGAGAGAGACGTAAACTCACTCCAGTCTCCCGCTGTCCGAGTCGAGAGAGACGTAAACTCACTCCAGTCTCCCGCTGTCCGAGTCCAGAGAGACGTAAACTCACTCCAGTCTCCCGCTGTCCGAGTCCAGAGAGACGTAAACTCACTCCAGTCTCCCACTGCCCGAGTCGAGAGAAACGTAAACTCACTCCAGTCTCCCGCTGCCCGAGTCGAGAGAGACGTAAACTCACTCCAGTCTCCCGCTGCCCGAGTCCAGAGAGACGTAAACTCACTCCAGTCTCCCGCTGTCCGAGTCCAGAGAGACGTAAACTCACTCCAGTCTCCCACTGTCCGAGTCCAGAGAAACGTAAACTCACTCCAGTCTCCCGCTGTCCGAGTCCAGAGAGACGTAAACTCACTCCAGTCTCCCGCTGTCCGAGTCCAGAGAGACGTAAACTCACTCCAGTCTCCCGCTGCCCGAGTCGAGAGAGACGTAAACTCACTCCAGTCTCCCGCTGCCCGAGTCGAGAGAGACGTAAACTCACTCCAGTCTCCCGCTGTCCGAGTCGAGAGAGACGTAAACTCACTCCAGTCTCCCGCTGCCCGAGTCGAGAGAGACGTAAACTCACTCCAGTCTCCCGCTGTCCGAGTCCAGAGAGACGTAAACTCACTCCAGTCTCCCGCTGTCCGAGTCCAGAGAGACGTAAACTCACTCCAGTCTCCCGCTGCCCGAGTCGAGAGAGACGTAAACTCACTCCAGTCTCCCGCTGCCCGAGTCGAGAGAGACGTAAACTCACTCCAGTCTCCCGCTGTCCGAGTCGAGAGAGACGTAAACTCACTCCAGTCTCCCGCTGCCCGAGTCGAGAGAGACGTAAACTCACTCCAGTCTCCCGCTGCCCGAGTCGAGAGAGACGTAAACTCACTCCAGTCTCCCGCTGTCCGAGTCGAGAGAGACGTAAACTCACTCCAGTCTCCCGCTGCCCGAGTCGAGAGAAACGTAAACTCACTTGAGTCTCCCGCTGTCCGAGTCGAGAGAGACGTAAACTCACTCCAGTCTCCCGCTGTCCGAGTCGAGAGAGACGTAAACTCACTCCAGTCTCCCGCTGTCCGAGTCGAGAGAGACGTAAACTCACTCCAGTCTCCCACTGCCCGAGTCGAGAGAGACGTAAATTCACTCCAGTCTCCCGCTGTCCGAGTCGAGAGAGACGTAAACTCACTCCAGTCTCCCGCTGTCCGAGTCGAGAGAGACGTAAACTCACTCCAGTCTCCCGCTGTCCGAGTCGAGAGAGACGTAAACTCACTCCAGTCTCCCGCTGCCCGAGTCGAGAGAGACGTAAACTCACTCCAGTCTCCCGCTGTCCGAGTCGAGAGAGACGTAAACTCACTCCAGTCTCCCGCTGTCCGAGTCGAGAGAGACGTAAACTCACTCCAGTCTCCCGCTGCACGAGTCGAGAGAGACGTAAACTCACTCCAGTCTCCCGCTGCCCGAGTCGAGAGATACGTAAACTCACTCCAGTCTCCCGCTGCCCGAGTCGAGAGAGACGTAAACTCACTCCAGTCTCCCGCTGCCCGAGTCGAGAGAAACGTAAACTCACTCCAGTCTCCCGCTGCCCGAGTCGAGAGAAACGTAAACTCACTCCAGTCTCCCGCTGCCCGAGTCGAGAGAGACGTAAACTCACTCCAGTCTCCCGCTGCCCGAGTCGAGAGAAACGTAAACTCACTCCAGTCTCCCGCTGCCCGAGTCGAGAGAAACGTAAACTCACTCCAGTCTTCCGCTGCCCGAGTCGAGAGGAACGTAAACTCACTCCAGTCTCCCGCTGCCCGAGTCGAGAGAGACGTAAACTCACTCCAGTCTCCCGCTGCCCGAGTCGAGAGAGACGTAAACTCACTCCAGTCTCCCACTGCCCAAGTCGAGAGAAACGTAAACTCACTCCAGTCTCCCGCTGCCCGAGTCGAGAGAAACGTAAACTCACTCCAGTCTACCGCTGTCCGAGTCGAGAGAGACGTAAACTCACTCCAGTCTCCCGCTGTCCGAGTCGAGAGAAACGTAAACTCACTCCAGTCTCCCGCTGCCCGAGTCGAGAGAAACGTAAACTCACTCCAGTCTCCCGCTGCCCGAGTCGAGAGAGACGTAAACTCACTCCAGTCTCCCGCTGTCCGAGTCGAGAGAGACGTAAACTCACTCCAGTCTCCCGCTGCCCGAGTCCAGAGAGACGTAAACTCACTCCAGTCTCCCGCTGCCCGAGTCGAGAGAAACGTAAACTCACTCCAGTCTCCCGCTGCCCAAGTCCAGAGAGACGTAAACTCACTCCAGTTTCCCACTGCCCGAGTCCAGAGAGACGTAAACTCACTCCAGTCTCCCGCTGTCCGAGTCGAGAGAGACGTAAACTCACTCCAGTCTCCCGCTGCCCGAGTCTAGAGAAACGTAAACTCACTCCAGTCTCCCGCTGCCCGAGTCGAGAGAGACGTAAACTCACTCCAGTCTCCCGCTGCCCGAGTCGAGAGAAACGTAAACTCACTCCAGTCTCCCGCTGCCCGAGTCGAGAGAGACGTAAACTCACTCCAGTCTCCCGCTGCCCGAGTCGAGAGAAACGTAAACTCACTCCAGTCTCCCGCTGCCCGAGTCGAGAGACGTAAACTCACTCCAGTCTCCCGCTGTCCGAGTCGAGAGAAACGTAAACTCACTCCAGTCTCCCGCTGCCCGAGTCGAGAGAAACGTAAACTCACTCCAGTCTCCCGCTGCCCGAGTCGAGAGAGACGTAAACTCACTCCAGTCTCCCGCTGTCCGAGTCGAGAGAGACGTAAACTCACTCCAGTCTCCCGCTGCCCGAGTCCAGAGAGACGTAAACTCACTCCAGTCTCCCGCTGCCCGAGTCGAGAGAAACGTAAACTCACTCCAGTCTCCCGCTGCCCAAGTCCAGAGAGACGTAAACTCACTCCAGTCTCCCACTGCCCGAGTCCAGAGAGACGTAAACTCACTCCAGTCTCCCGCTGTCCGAGTCGAGAGAGACGTAAACTCACTCCAGTCTCCCGCTGCCCGAGTCTAGAGAAACGTAAACTCACTCCAGTCTCCCGCTGCCCGAGTCGAGAGAGACGTAAACTCACTCCAGTCTCCCGCTGCCCGAGTCGAGAGAAACGTAAACTCACTCCAGTCTCCCGCTGCCCGAGTCGAGAGAGACGTAAACTCACTCCAGTCTCCCGCTGCCCGAGTCGAGAGAAACGTAAACTCACTCCAGTCTCCCGCTGCCCGAGTCGAGAGACGTAAACTCACTCCAGTCTCCCGCTGCCCGAGTCGAGAGAAACGTAAACTCACTCCAGTCTCCCGCTGCCCGAGTCGAGAGAAACGTAAACTCACTCCAGTCTCCCGCTGCCCGAGTCGAGAGAGACGTAATCTCACTCCAGTCTCCCGCTGCCCGAGTCCAGAGAGACGTAATCTCACTCCAGTCTCCCGCTGCCCGAGTCGAGAGAGACGTAAACTCACTCCAGTCTCCCGCTGTCCGAGTCGAGAGAGACGTAAACTCACTCCAGTCTCCCGCTGTCCGAGTCGAGAGAGACGTAAACTCACTCCAGTCTCCCGCTGTCCGAGTCGAGAGAAACGTAAACTCACTCCAGTCTCCCGCTGCCCGAGTCCAGAGAGACGTAAACTCACTCCAGTCTCCCGCTGCCCGAGTCGAGAGAGACGTAAACTCACTCCAGTCTCCCGCTGTCCGAGTCGAGAGAAACGTAAACTCACTCCAGTCTCCCACTGTCCGAGTCGAGAGAGACGTAAACTCACTCCAGTCTCCCGCTGTCCGAGTCGAGAGAAACGTAAACTCACTCCAGTCTCCCGCTGCCCGAGTCGAGAGAGACGTAAACTCACTCCAGTCTCCCACTGTCCGAGTCCAGAGAGACATAAACTCACTCCAGTCTCCCGCTGTCCGAGTCGAGAGAGACGTAAACTCACTCCAGTCTTCCGCTGTCCGAGTCCAGAGAGACGTAAACTCACTCCAGTCTCCCGCTGTCCGAGTCCAGAGAGAAACGTAAACTCACTCCAGTCTCCCGCTGTCCAAGTCGAGAGAGACGTAAACTCACTCCAGTCTCCCGCTGCCCGAGTCGAGAGAAACGTAAACTCACTCCAGTCTCCCGCTGCCCGAGTCGAGAGAGACGTAAACTCACTCCAGTCTCCCACTGTCCGAGTCGAGAGAAACGTAAACTCACTCCAGTCTCCCACTGTCCGAGTCGAGAGAGACGTAAACTCACTCCAGTCTCCCGCTGTCCGAGTCCAGAGAGACGTAAACTCACTCCAGTCTCCCACTGTCCGAGTCCAGAGAGACGTAAACTCACTCCAGTCTCCCGCTGTCCGAGTCCAGAGAGACGTAAACTCACTCCAGTCTCCCGCTGACCGAGTCGAGAGAGACGTAAACTCACTCCAGTCTCCCACTGTCCGAGTCCAGAGAGACGTAAACTCACTCCAGTCTCCCGCTGTCCGAGTCGAGAGAGACGTAAACTCACTCCAGTCTTCCGCTGTCCGAGTCCAGAGAGACGTAAACTCACTCCAGTCTCCCGCTGTCCGAGTCCAGAGAGAAACGTAAACTCACTCCAGTCTCCCGCTGTCCAAGTCGAGAGAGACGTAAACTCACTCCAGTCTCCCGCTGCCCGAGTCGAGAGAAACGTAAACTCACTCCAGTCTCCCGCTGCCCGAGTCGAGAGAGACGTAAACTCACTCCAGTCTCCCGCTGCCCGAGTCGAGAGAAACGTAAACTCACTCCAGTCTCCCGCTGCCCGAGTCGAGAGACGTAAACTCACTCCAGTCTCCCGCTGCCCGAGTCGAGAGAAACGTAAACTCACTCCAGTCTCCCGCTGCCCGAGTCGAGAGAAACGTAAACTCACTCCAGTCTCCCGCTGCCCGAGTCGAGAGAGACGTAAACTCACTCCAGTCTCCCGCTGCCCGAGTCCAGAGAGACGTAATCTCACTCCAGTCTCCCGCTGCCCGAGTCGAGAGAGACGTAAACTCACTCCAGTCTCCCGCTGTCCGAGTCGAGAGAGACGTAAACTCACTCCAGTCTCCCGCTGTCCGAGTCGAGAGAAACATAAACTCACTCCAGTCTCCCGCTGCCCGAGTCCAGAGAGACGTAATCTCACTCCAGTCTCCCGCTGCCCGAGTCGAGAGAGACGTGAACTCACTCCAGTCTCCCGCTGTCCGAGTCGAGAGAAACTTAAACTCACTCCAGTCTCCCACTGTCCGAGTCGAGAGAGACGTAAACTCACTCCAGTCTCCCGCTGTCCGAGTCGAGAGAAACGTAAACTCACTCCAGTCTCCCGCTGCCCGAGTCGAGAGAGACGTAAACTCACTCCAGTCTCCCACTGTCCGAGTCCAGAGAGACGTAAACTCACTCCAGTCTCCCGCTGTCCGAGTCGAGAGAGACGTAAACTCACTCCAGTCTTCCGCTGTCCGAGTCCAGAGAGACGTAAACTCACTCCAGTCTCCCGCTGTCCGAGTCCAGAGAGAAACGTAAACTCACTCCAGTCTCCCGCTGTCCAAGTCGAGAGAGACGTAAACTCACTCCAGTCTCCCGCTGCCCGAGTCGAGAGAAACGTAAACTCACTCCAGTCTCCCGCTGCCCGAGTCGAGAGAGACGTAAACTCACTCCAGTCTCCCACTGTCCGAGTCGAGAGAAACGTAAACTCACTCCAGTCTCCCACTGTCCGAGTCGAGAGAGACGTAAACTCACTCCAGTCTCCCGCTGTCCGAGTCCAGAGAGACGTAAACTCACTCCAGTCTCCCGCTGTCCGAGTCCAGAGAGACGTAAACTCACTCCAGTCTCCCACTGTCCGAGTCCAGAGAGACGTAAACTCACTCCAGTCTCCCGCTGTCCGAGTCCAGAGAGACGTAAACTCACTCCAGTCTCCCGCTGACCGAGTCGAGAGAGACGTAAACTCACTCCAGTCTCCCACTGTCCGAGTCCAGAGAGACGTAAACTCACTCCAGTCTCCCGCTGTCCGAGTCGAGAGAGACGTAAACTCACTCCAGTCTTCCGCTGTCCGAGTCCAGAGAGACGTAAACTCACTCCAGTCTCCCGCTGTCCGAGTCCAGAGAGAAACGTAAACTCACTCCAGTCTCCCGCTGTCCAAGTCGAGAGAGACGTAAACTCACTCCAGTCTCCCGCTGCCCGAGTCGAGAGAAACGTAAACTCACTCCAGTCTCCCGCTGCCCGAGTCGAGAGAGACGTAAACTCACTCCAGTCTCCCACTGTCCGAGTCGAGAGAGACGTAAACTCACTCCAGTCTCCCGCTGCCCGAGTCCAGAGAGACGTAAACTCACTCCAGTCTCCCACTGCCCGAGTCCAGAGAGACGTAAACTCACTCCAGTCTCCCACTGTCCGAGTCGAGAGAGACGTAAACTCACTCCAGTCTCCCGCTGTCCGAGTCCAGAGAGACGTAAACTCACTCCAGTCTCCCGCTGTCCGAGTCGAGAGAGACGTAAACTCACTCCAGTCTCCCGCTGCCCGAGTCGAGAGAGACGTAAACTCACTCCAGTCTCCCGCTGCCCGAGTCCAGAGAGACGTAAACTCACTCCAGTCTCCCGCTGTCCGAGTCCAGAGAGACGTAAACTCACTCCAGTCTCCCGCTGTCCGAGTCGAGAGAGATGTAAACTCACTCCAGTCTCCCGCTGCCCGAGTCGAGAGAGACGTAAACTCACTCCAGTCTCCCGCTGCCCGAGTCGAGAGAGACGTAAACTCACTCCAGTCTCCCGCTGCCCGAGTCGAGAGAAACGTAAACTCACTCCAGTCTCCCGCTGTCCGAGTCCAGAGAGACGTAAACTCACTCCAGTCTCCCACTGCCCGAGTCCAGAGAGACGTAAACTCACTCCAGTCTCCCACTGTCCGAGTCGAGAGAGACGTAAACTCACTCCAGTCTCCCGCTGCCCGAGTCGAGAGAGACGTAAACTCACTCCAGTCTCCCGCTGCCCGAGTCGAGAGAGACGTAAACTCACTCCAGTCTCCCGCTGCCCGAGTCGAGAGAAACGTAAACTCACTCCAGTCTCCCGCTGCCCGAGTCGAGAGAAACGTAAACTCACTCCAGTCTCCCGCTGTCCGAGTCGAGAGAGACGTAAACTCACTCCAGTCTCCCACTGCCCGAGTCCAGAGAGACGTAAACTCACTCCAGTCTCCCACTGTCCGAGTCGAGAGAGACGTAAACTCACTCCAGTCTCCCGCTGTCCGAGTCCAGAGAGACGTAAACTCACTCCAGTCTCCCGCTGTCCGAGTCGAGAGAGACGTAAACTCACTCCAGTCTCCCGCTGTCCGAGTCCAGAGAGACGTAAACTCACTCCAGTCTCCCGCTGCCCGAGTCGAGAGAGACGTAAACTCACTCCAGTCTCCCACTGTCCGAGTCGAGAGAGACGTAAACTCACTCCAGTCTCCCGCTGTCCGAGTCCAGAGAGACGTAAACTCACTCCAGTCTCCCGCTGCCCGAGTCGAGAGAGACGTAAACTCACTCCAGTCTCCCACTGTCCGAGTCGAGGGAGACGTAAACTCACTCCAGTCTC
Source organism: Hemitrygon akajei (assembly GCF_048418815.1). Classification (NCBI taxonomy): domain Eukaryota; kingdom Metazoa; phylum Chordata; class Chondrichthyes; order Myliobatiformes; family Dasyatidae; genus Hemitrygon; species Hemitrygon akajei. The sequence goes on from NC_133149.1 coordinate 56,139,397, forward strand.
CCGCTGCCCGAGTCTAGAGAAACGTAAACTCACTCCAGTCTCCCGCTGCCCGAGTCGAGAGAGACGTAAACTCACTCCAGTCTTCCGCTGCCCGAGTCGATAGAAACGTATACTCACTCCAGTCTCCCGCTGCCCGAGTCCAGAGAGACGTAAATTCACTCCAGTCTCCCGCTGCCCGAGTCGAGAGAAACGTAAACTCACTCCAGTCTCCCGCTGCCCGAGTCAGCATTGAGGATTCTCATCAGTGTTACCTGGGAGTTACACCTCAGAGTTGAGGAGTCTCATCAGTGTTACCTGGGAGTTACACCTCAGAGTTGAGGAGTCTCATCAGTGTTACCTGGGAGTTACACCTCAGAGTTGAGGAGTCTCATCAGTGTTACCTGGGAGTTACACCTCAGAGTTGAGGATTCTCATCAGTGTTACCTGGGAGTTACACCTCAGAGTTGAGGAGTCTCATCAGTGTTACCTGGGAGTTACACCTCAGAGTTGAGGAGTCTCATCAGTGTTACCTGGGAGTTACACCTCAGAGTTGAGGAGACTCATCAGTGTTACCTGGGAGTTACACCTCAGAGTTGAGGAGTCTCATCAGTGTTACCTGGGAGTTACACCTCAGAGTTGAGGAGTCTCATCAGTGTTACCTGGGAGTTACAGCTCAGAGTTGAGGAGTCTCATCAGTGTTACCTGGGAGTTACACCTCAGAGTTGAGGATTCTCATCAGTGTTACCTGGGAGCTACAGCTCAGAGTTGAGGAGTCTCATCAGTGTTACCTGGGAGTTACACCTCAGAGTTGAGGAGTCTCATCAGTGTTACCTGTGAGTTACACCTCAGAGTTGAGGATTCTCATCAGTGTTACCTGGGAGTTATACCTCAGAGTTGAGGATTCTCATCAGTGTTACCTGGGAGTTACACCTCAGAGTTGAGGATTCTCATCAGTGTTACCTGGGAGTTACACCTCAGAGTTGAGGATTCTCATCAGTGTTACCTGGGAGTTACACCTCAGAGTTGAGGAGTCTCATCAGTGTTACCTGTGAGTTACACCTCAGAGTTGAGGAGTCTCATCAGTGTTACCTGGGAGTTACACCTCAGAGTTGAGGAGTCTCATCAGTGTTACCTGTGAGTTACACCTCAGAGTTGAGGATTCTCATCAGTGTTACCTGTGAGTTACACCTCAGAGTTGAGGAGTCTCATCAGTGTTACCTGGGAGTTACACCTCAGAGTTGAGTAGTCTCATCAGTGTTACCTGGGAGTTACACCTCAGAGTTGAGGAGACTCATCAGTGTTACCTGGGAGTTACACCTCAGAGTTGAGGAGTCTCATCAGTGTTACCTGGGAGTTACACCTCAGAGTTGAGGAGTCTCATCAGTGTTACCTGGGAGTTACACCTCAGAGTTGAGGAGACTCATCAGTGTTACCTGGGAGTTACACCTCAGAGTTGTGGATTCTCATCAGTGTTACCTGGGAGTTACAGCTCAGAGTTGAGGAGTCTCATCAGTGTTACCTGGGAGTTACACCTCAGAGTTGAGGAGACTCATCAGTGTTACCTGGGAGTTACACCTCAGAGTTGAGGAGTCTCATCAGTGTTACCTGGGAGTTACACCTCAGAGTTGAGGAGTCTCATCAGTGTTACCTGGGAGTTACACCTCAGAGTTGAGGAGACTCATCAGTGTTACCTGGGAGTTACACCTCAGAGTTGAGGAGACTCATCAGTGTTACCTGGGAGTTACACCTCAGAGTTGAGGAGTCTCATCAGTGTTAGCTAGAAGGTTACATCTCAGAGTTAAGAATCATCTCATAATGCCAAAATCTTTATACGTCCCGAATCAACCATCGAGTAACGACTTCGTGTCAAAACCAAACCTACAGTAGGAAAATTATTCAATTATAAAATTTTAAAAAGCCGCATCTTGATAAAAAGCAGCTGAAGTCATTCATTTGTATTTGTCTCAATGCATTAAAGAAGTTTTTGCATTTCAAAGGTTTTTTTTTCTCTCAAAAGATTTTTTTCTTGAATCGTTGATAATTTTGAATTGTGTTAGTTGAGGAGGTATCATGGTTAGCGCCGAGGACTTTGAACCGTGTGACGGGAGTTCATATCTCCGGTTATCATCAGAAATAGGTGTGTAAATTCAGTAGAGAGTAGCCTAGTAAGTCATGTCGCGTCCCCATAGCATTTCCACCTGACGATTTATCTTGGCGTAACCGCAAATATTGTCGTAATATAATATTCAAAAGCGTATTTCCCGCGATACTTTGCTAAAGGTGTGTCTGGTTGAGTAAAGCGGTCATCCCTGACTTAGTCAGACAGTTTTTCTCATATTAGCTCATATTTTTCTCTTTACCCTTAACCCTTCATTAACCCTCCATCATGTCAAAAAGAAGGAAATGGAATGATGACTATGTGTGCTTTGGTTTCACTCGCACAACAGGAAATGATGGCTTGCCAAACCCCAGTGCATTCTCTGTAGCGTTGTGTTTTCCAACTCAAATCTGAAGCCATCCAAGCTTCAAGAGCACTTCAAGAACAAGCATGGCGGAGCTGATGTTGAAGGACATGATGTTGGGTCATTGAAAATCAAAAGAGCTCGTTTTGATTCACACAGAACTCTTCCAAAATTAGGTTTTGTTTCTGTTGAAACGAAAATTAGGTTTCTTCTTGCTTCATACCAAGTGGCATATAAAGTGGCCAAATCCAAGAAGCCCCATACAATTGCGGAAGATCTCATCAAGCCATGTGCACTGGAAATGGCAACAATTATCCTGGGCAAAGAAGCAAGAAAAAAATTTGAACTGGTGCCCCTATCAAATAATGTCACTCACAACCGAATCAGTGATTTGAGTGGAGATATTTTGGACCAAGTCATCTCAGATGTCAGAGCTAGTCCTCTTAAAATCTTTATTCAGTGGGATGAGTCAACTGATGTCTCCAGTTGTAGCCAACTCATCACATTAGTGAGGTATGTCAATGATGGTGCTGTGAAGGAAGATTTCCTGTTTTGTAAAGATCTGAAAACAAACACAATTGCAAAGGATGTGATGCAGCTGGTGAAAGACTTCTTTGCCAAACATGATTTAGATATCAAAGTCATTGGTTCTGTGTGCACTGGCAGGGCACTTGCAATGCTTGGAAATAAATCTGGCTTTTCTGCATTGATGAAGAAGGAGATTCCAGACTTGCAAGTTACCCATTGTTTTCTTCATCGGTGTGCTTTGGCATCAGAAACATTGGCTCCAAATTTGAAGAAAGTCCTTGATACTTGTGTGAAGATCATCAACTGGATCAGGGGGGCGTGCTTTGAACCATCGCATCTTCAGATCATTTAGTGAGGATCTGGGAAGTGAGCATTCAGTTTTGCTTTTCCACATAGAAGTCCGTTGGTTGTCATGAGGACAAGCTTTAACCCGCTTCTTTGAACTGCGGGAAGAAATCAAAGTTTTTCTGGAGGAGCGTGAATGTGATCTGGTTGGGGCAATGGAATCACAGGAATCCGCCCAAATGCTGGCTTACATTTTCTCTCGTATGAATGACCTGAGTGTTTCTCTTCAAGGAAAAGGGATAAACATATTGAAGGCTTGTGAAAAGTTGAATGCCTTCAAAGAAAAGTTACGTCTTTAGTGTCGAAGGATGGAAAAAGGCAGTCTCTCAAATTTTCCTTCACTAGAAGAGATGGTTGATGATGTTGGATCCATAACTCCTACTGTGCGCGAAGAAATTGTGGCTCATTTGGAAATGCTGTCAGAATCATTTGATGGATATTTTGCTGCTGGAGACCTGAAGATTTCAGAAGAATGGATCATGAATCCATATTCCTACAATTTGGAGAAGATGTCAGATGATGAAGAGCAGAAGGAAGATTTTATTGATTTGCGGACAAATCGAGCTCTTGAAATGCAATTTAAAAGCAAGACTTTGGAGGAGTTTTGGTGTGCAGCACTGGATATGTTCCCAAGACTTGGTGGAAAAGCACCCTGTGTCCTCATTCCATTTGCAACAACATACTTGTGTGAATCTGGATTCAGTTCTCTTTTGTCAATCAAGACAAAATCTAGCAATCGCCTGAATCCACAGGCAGACCTGCGGATCACAGTCAGCAAGAAAGTTCCACTTTTTGACAAAATTCATGAATGAGAAACAGGAGCAAAGAAGTCATTGAATTTTATGTTCACAATTGGGATTGATTTTACTGTTTACAATTCTTTCTGAATAAATTAGAATCTAATTGCTCAATTTATATTTGCATTTTATGCACTGAGTTAAAAGCTTACTTTTTTAAGTTCAATTTGTTCACCCGTGGTATTGTAAGTGGTTCAATTTGTGGTTCAAAAATTAGAAAGTAGACTTCTTCGTCTTCAAATGTGATATTACTTTTGTAGGGGGTGCGAACATTAATCAAACATTTCCTAGGGGTGTGGGGCATAGAAAAGGTCGGGAACCACTGACGTAGAGGCTAGGGGTCTAATTGGTCTTTGTAAGTGGTCACTTGATTGGGCTAGGGTTATGTCGACGGTGTGATTGGCGGTGCAGATCAAAGGGCTGGGTGGGTTTGTTCCATGTTGTGTCTCTGATATTAATCTTCATCACCATTATGTGCCATGTTATATGATGTCACCATCATGACGTCCATGTCGTATGACATCACCATTATGTGCTGTGTTGTATGATGTCACCATCATGGCGTCCGTGTCATATGACATCGCCGTTATGTGCCACGTTATATGACGTCACCATCATGACGTCCATGTCGTATGACATCACCATTATGTGCTGTGTTGTATGATGTCACCATCATGACGTCCATGTCGTATGACATCACCATTATGTGCCGTGTTGTATGATGTCACCATCATGACGTCCATGTCGTATGACACCATCATTATGTGCAGTGTTGTATGACATCACCATTATGTGCCATGATATATGATGTCACCATCATGACGTCCATGTCCTATGACATCACCATTATGTGCTGCTTTGTATGACGTCTCCATGACGTCCGTGTCGTATGACACCATCGTTATGTGCTGTGTTGTATGATGTCACCATCGTGATGTCCGTGTCATATGACATCACCATTATGTGCCGTGTTGTATGACGTCACCATCATGATGTCCATGTCATATGACACCATCGTTATGTGCCGTGTCGCATGTCACAGGTGATCATGGTCTATCCATGACCATGACTGTTCTTGGCAAACTCTTCTACAGAAGGGGTTTGCTGTCGGCTTTCTTCTGGGCGGTGTCTTTACAAGATGGGTGACCCCAGGCCATTATCGATACTCTTCAGAGATCGTCTGCCTGGCGTCAGCGGTCGCATAACCAGGACTTGTGATCTGCGCCGTCTGCTCATTCGACTCTCTGCCACCTGCTCCCATGACTTCAAGTGACCCCGATTGGGGGCAGGGGGTTCTAAGCAGGTGCTACAACTTGCCCAAGGGTGACCTGCAGGCTAGTGGAGGAAAGGAGCACCTCACACCTCCTTTGGTAGAGACGTATCTCCACCCCGACACCCGTCTAATCATTGCAGAGTTAGAGAGGAAGGTGAGGAAACGTTCTTCAAACAGAGAAAGTTCGTTAATGTGAGAATGCTGTTCTTGGACTAGAGGTCAGCATACAACACCATACTGCCAACCTCGGCCTTGACCCAGCCTTGTGCAGCTGGATCCTCAACTTCTAGACAGATCTCCGGCAGGCGGTAAGAGTGGGCTCCCTCACCTCTGCCCCTCAACACAGAAGCCCCTCAGGTCTGTGTCCTAAGCCCCTCCTCTTCTCCCTGTATACTCATAACTGTGTCGCCACCCACAGCTCCAATCTGCTAATTAAATTTGCAGATGATACTACATTGATTGGCTTTATCTGAAACAATAACGAGGTGGCCTGCAGGGAAGAAATCATCTCCCTCAATGTCGCAAAAGCAAAGGAGCTGGTTGTGGACTATGGGAGGAGTGGAGACAGGCTAACTCCTACTGACATCGATGGGTCTGGGGTTGAGAGGGTGAACAGCTTTAAGTTCCTCGGCATCCACATCACCGAGGATCTCACGTGGTCTGTACACACCGGCCGTGTGGTGAGAAAGGCACAACAGCACCTCTTAGATAGATAGATAGATAGATACTTTATTCATCCCCATGGGGAAATTCAACATTTTTTCCAATGTCCCATACACTTGTTGTAGCAAAAACTCATTACATACAATACTTAACTCAGTAATAATATGATATGCATCTAAATCACTAACTCAAAAAGCATTAATAATAGCTTTAAAAAAAAGTTCTTAAGTCCTGGCAATTGAATTGTAAAGCCTAATGGCATTGGGGAGTATTGACCTCTTCATCCTGTCTGAGGAGCATTGCATCGACAGTAACCTGTCGCTGAAACTGCTTCTCTGTCTCTGGATGGTGCTATGTAGAGGATGTTCAGGGTTTTCCATAATTGACCGTAGCCTACTCAGCGCCCTTCGCTCAGCTACCGATGTTAAACTCTCCAGTACTTTGCCCACGACAGAGCCCGCCTTCCTTATCAGCTTATTAAGACGTGAGGCGTCCTTCTTCTTAATGCTTCCTCCCCAACACGCCACCACAAAGAAGAGGGCGCTCTCAACAACTGACCTATAGAACATCTTCAGCATCTCACTGCAGACATTGAATGACGCCAACCTTCTAAGGAAGTACAGTCGACTCTGTGCCTTCCTGCACAAGGCATCTGTGTTGGCAGTCCAGTCTAGCTTCTCGTCCAACTGTACTCCCAGATACTTGTAGGTCTTAACCTGCTCCACACATTCTCCATTAATGATCACTGGCTCCATATGAGGCCTAGATCTCCTAAAGTCCACCACCATCTCCTTGGTCTTGGTGACATTGAGACGCAGGTAGTTTGAGTTGCACCATGTCACAAAGTCCTGTATCAGTTTCCTATACTCCTCCTCCTGTCCATTCCTGACACAACCCACTATGGCCGTGTCATCAGCGAACTTCTGCACATGGCAGGACTCCGAGTTATATTGGAAGTCAGATGTGTACAGGGTGAACAGGACCGGAGAGAGTACGGTTCCCTGTGGCGCTCCTGTGCTGCTGACCACTGTGTCAGACCTACAGTCTCCCAACCGCACATACTGAGGTCTATCTGTCAAGTAGTCCACTATCCAATCCACCATGTGAGAGTCTACTCCCATCTCCGTTAGTTTGTGCTTTAAGATCTTGGGCTGGATGGTGTTAAAGGCACTAGAGAAGTCAAGGAATGTAATCCTCACAGCACAACTGACCCCATCTAGGTGAGAGAGTGATTTGTGCAGCAAATACGTGATAGCATCCTCCACTCCCACCTTCTCCTTATACGCAAACTGAAGCGGATCCCGGGCGTGCCTGGTTTGTGGCCTCAGATTCTGTATTATCAGCCGCTCCATGGTCTTCATCACGTGCGACGTCAAGGCAACAGGTCTGAAGTCATTCAACTCCTTTGGTTGTGGTTTCTTCGGTACCGGGACAATACAAGATGTTTTCCACTGTCTGGGTACTCTTCTCTGATCTAGACTCATGTTGAAGATGCGCTGTAGTGGTTCTCCCAGTTCAGTCGCACAGGCCCTCAGTAATCGTGGGGAAACTCCATCCGGTCCAGCCGCCTTGCTGGTACAGATCTTCCTCAGTTGACCTTCCACCTGTGCAGCCGTAATCCTGGGCGTGGGCAAGGTCTCCTGTGAGTGGATATTTTCCTGTGAGGGAAGTAAGCCTGGTGTGGAGTTCTGCAGTGAGGGTGAGATTGTGCTGTCGAACCTATTGAAGAAGTTGTTCAGCTGGTTCGCTTTCTCCACATCTCCACTTATGTTTGCCCCCCGCTTTGCACCACATCCGGTGATGATCTTCATCCCATCCCACACCTCCTTCATGCTTTTTTCCTGCAGCTTTTGTTCTAACTTCCTCCTATACTGCTCCTTTGCCCCCCTTATCTGTACTCTGAGTTCCTTCTGAACTCTTTTAAGCTCCAACCGATCACCATCTTTAAAGGCCCTCTTCTTCTGGTTTAGGAGGCCTTTGATGTGACTAGTGATCCAGGGCTTATTATTGGGATAGCAGCGAACAGTTCTAACAGGGACAACGGCATCCACACAAAAGTTAATATAGTCCGTTGTGCATTCAGTGACCTCCTCAACGCCCCCACAGAGCCCCCCTTGCAGTACATCCCAGTTGAGGAAGTTTGGTGTGGGCCCCCCAAATCCTCAGGACTTCCTACAGGGGCACGATTGAGAGCATCCTGACTGGCTGTATCACTGCCCGGTACGGGAACTGTACCTCCCTCAATCGCAGGGGCATGATTGAGAGCATCCTGACTGGCTGCATCACTGCCCGGTACGGGAACTGTACCTCCCTCCATCGCAGGGGCACGACTGAGAGCATCCTGACTGGCTGTATCACTGCCCGGTACGGGAACTGTACCTCCCTCCATCGCAGGGGCACGACTGAGAGCATCCTGACTGGCTGTATCACTGCCCGGTACGGGAACTGTACCTCCCTCCATCGCAGGGGCACGACTGAGAGCATCCTGACTGGCTGCATCACTGCCCGGTACGGGAACTGTACCTCCCTCCATCGCAGGACTCTGCAGAGAGTGGTGCGGACAGCCCAGCACATCTGTAGATGTGAACTTCCCGCCATTCAGGACGTTTACAGAGACAGCTGTGTAAAAAGGGGCCCGAAGGATCATTGGGGACCCGAGTCACCCCAAACACAAACTGTTCCAGCTGTTACCATCCGGGAAACGGTCCCGCAGCATAAAAGCCAGGACCGACAGGCTCCGGGACAGCTTCTTCCACCAGGCCGTCAGACTGATTAACTCATGCTGACACAACTGTATTTCTATGTTATGCTGACTGTCCTATTGTACATACTATTTATTATAAATGACTATAAATTGCACATTTGGATAGAGAGGTAACAAAAGGATTTTTAGTCCTCGTGTATATGAAGAATGTACGTAATGAAGTGGATTCAATTCCGTTAGGAAGCTCCTGCCTGACAGAGGGGTGGGGGAAGATCACATTTGAAGAATTCCCAGACACGGAGAGGAAGAGCTGTCGCCTGCCAGATCACGGGATTAGCTCATTAGTCTTGGACGATACCTGATTTGCTCTGACACAGCCGATACTCTCCGGGCGACTGTACTACAATTTATATACGTGGGTAATTATGCTGCTTGACATTGTTCACTTCTGCCGGATTTAGGTAGCAATTAATATGACAGTCTGCTCTGGAACTAAACTCCGTCATGCCGGTTTGTCTGACTCCAACACGGAGAGGTGAAGGGGCTCCCTCCTGCCTTATCCCAGGCTTCCCTGATCCCAGCAGTCCCGGGAAGGGTTCTGACTGACGATATTCACGTCGGGTTTCGCTGCAGACACGGGGAGGGAGGGCGAGGGGGCGGGACACGGGGCGGAATTCGGAGCAGGGGTAAAGAACGAAAATCTCTCAGCGGCCGCCTCATCGCTGATGCGAACATCTCGTCGGCCAATCACGTGGCAGTAACTCAGTGCGTAAGAAAGCACGCGGACCCGGTCAAGAGGTTCAGACCGAGAATCAGAACGGGGGTGGGGAGGCAAGAAACATGACCTGAGTGACTTTGACACCAGAATGATTGTTTGTTGGGTGCCAGAAGGGGTGGTTTGAGTATCTCAGAAACGGCTGTTCTCCTGGGATTTTCACGCACAGCGGCCTCAAGAGTAGGGGAGCGCAACCTTTTTTTTTTGGTGTCATGGGCCAATAAATACCATTAGCCGAGGGGGTGCGTGGGCTCCAGGTTGGGAAACCCTCTCCTCTGGAGTTCACAGAGAACGGTGTGAAAAACAAACGTAGGGCTGTCAGTACCATTAACTGTGGCGTTAACCATTCAGGCTAACAAAATGGCTTCTCTGTATGGTTATAGTGAAATGGCTTCTCTGTAATGTTACTTATTGCTGGAACGGGTTTCTGTGTCTGGGATGTTTGGGTTATGACTGCAGATAAGGGGGGAACTAGCCAATGGAGAATTGTTATGCTATCTTGTACGTGTGAGCTGAGCAGGAGTTCGCGGTCTTTCTCGGGAGACGAGCGAGGACGGACGTGTGAGGAGCGGACAGCGGTTCCAGAGCGACGGATACTGGACGTCGGCAGTTCGGAAGGTGGCCAAAGGCTCGGAAGGTCGTTGTGGATGGAACCGGAGGCGTGAGCTCCAACGTATTGAAATATTATGTGCACCAACTGATGAACTTACTGATTTGGTGCCTTGAGGTTATCTGTTTCTACTAACCCATCACTAAGAAATAACTATAAAGTTGTAATTATTTACACGCCTTTGGTGTATTGTCTGATATTTGTGTTGCGAGCGTGTACTGGGGGGGGCATTAGTCCATATTTACTCCGAAGTATTGCACTGTTGGCGGGGAGACGGCGGTTCACCCTAGGCGAATGGGGGTAAATTGGGGGCAAGGATGCTACACAAAATAAAAATGTCAGGGCGCTGGAGCAGGGATCCGATCGCAGACCCAGCGCCGTGCACGTAGTGATATTAATTGAGTAACAAATCCCGAGGTGCAAACAAAGTCGGTGTCAAAGTTCAGGCAGGGACCAAAACATCCAGAGAAATCCAGAAACCAGAATCGGGAAGCAGGCAGAGTCGATATTCAGACGGACAGAGTACAGATACGAATGCAGGAAAGGCTCAGGAAAACTCACTGGCACAATCAGGTGAAAACACAGGACTGAAATACACTGATCAATATACAGGGAGGCAGATGATAGGTGGAGCACAGTGAGACACGGGTGGCAGCAATACAGGTGGTAATGAGAACCAGGTGAGAGACGGAGTACTCAGTGATACAGGGGCCGGAGTAGAGCAGGAGCGGGGACAGGAGCACGTGGGGCAATGCGAAACCACAGACTGACGGCTAGGGGGGAAAATGCACAGAGTTCAACTGGAGGTACCGACAAAAAGTTCGAGTGAGCGACAGCTCTGTGGGTGGAAATACTTTGTTAATGAGAGAAGTTAGAGGAGAGTGGCCAGACTGGTTCAAGGCGATAGAAATTAAATAACCACACATTGCTACAGCGGTGTGCAGAAGAGCATCTCTGTTCGTACAACACGTCGAGCCTCGAAGTGGACGGGCTTTATTCGGTACCGGAGGTATCGTCAACTGAGTGTAGATTTGAAATGATGAGACATCAGCTCTGTTTACAATATCTGGTCTCTTTACCTTCTCATGCCACACACTGTCAGAGGTCCTGAAGCTTCCCTGTGACAACTGGATTAAGGAATATAACGGTACGTTTCCTTGCTGAGTAATTCTGAAGTGCCCTGCATACAGCCCTAATAACTGAATATCAGTTATTCAGGAAACAAGTTCCATCTGCAATGAAACAGGCCAGATGGGGATGATTTATTGAGTCTGGTTCTGTTCTGACTATATCCCCGAATCCGTGTATCCATGTTTCCGAACTCAGAATTAAGTGTCAGCTCTGCTCTGCGTCTGGGATGCTTGACCTCACCTGACGTCCTCTTCCCTCTTGGATTAGAGGGAGTGCCTTGTGAGGATAGGTTTGAGCGAGCCAGGGATTTTTCCCCTTTGGAATGAAGGGGGATGAGAGGTGACTGGATGGGGGTGTACAAGATGGCCAGAGACTCAGAGTGGCTGGGCAGTCAGAGGTCAAGACGGATTCATTCCAAAGGTAATTGCAGGAAGGCGTGGGAGTGTGTCAGAGGTAAGTTTCTACATGGATAGAGTGGAGCACACTACCAGGCGCGCTGTCTGTGTGGAGTTTGCAAGTTTCTCGGGTTCAATTCTGGCTTCAGGTGCTGTCTGTGTGGAGTTTGCAATTTCCTGCATTCAATCCTGGCATTGGACACTGTCTGTGTGCAGTTTGCAAATTCCTCGGGTTCAATCCTGGCTTTGGGTGCTGTCTGTGTGGAGTTTACAAGTTCTCCGGGTTCAATCCTGGCTTCGGGTGCTGTCTGTGTGGAGTTTTCAAGTTTCCTGGGTTTAATCCTGGCTTCAGAAACTGTCTGTGTGGAGTTTGCAAGTTTCTCGGGTTCAATTCTGGCTTCAGGTGCTGTCTGTGTGGAGTTTGCAATTTCCTGCATTCAATCCTGGCATTGGACACTGTCTGTGTGCAGTTTGCAAATTCCTCGGGTTCAATCCTGGCTTTGGGTGCTGTCTGTGTGGAGTTTACAAGTTCTCCGGGTTCAATCCTGGCTTCGGGTGCTGTCTGTGTGGAGTTTTCAAGTTTCCTGGGTTTAATCCTGGCTTCAGAAACTGTCTGTGTGGAGTTTACAAGTTTCCTGGGTTCAATCCTGGCTTCAGGTGGTGTCTGTGTGGAGTTTGCGAGTTCCCCGTGTTCAATCCTGGCTTCAGGCTCTTTCTGTGTGGAGTTTGCACGTTCCCCAGGTTCAATCCTGGCTTCAAGCGCAGTCTGTGTGGAGTTTGCAAGTTTCTCGGGTTCAATTCTGGCTTCAGGTGCTGTCTGTGTGGAGTTTGCAATTTCCTGCATTCAATCCTGGCATTGGACACTGTCTGTGTGCAGTTTGCAAATTCCTCGGGTTCAATCCTGGCTTTGGGTGCTGTCTGTGTGGAGTTTACAAGTTCTCCGGGTTCAATCCTGGCTTCGGGTGCTGTCTGTGTGGAGTTTTCAAGTTTCCTGGGTTTAATCCTGGCTTCAGAAACTGTCTGTGTGGAGTTTGCAAGTTCCCTTGGTTCAATCCTGGCTTCAGGCTCTGTCTGTGTGGAGTTTTCAAGTTTCCTGGGTTTAATCCTGGCTTCAGGCTCTGTCTGTGTGGAGTTTGCATGTTTCCCCGGGTTCAATCTTGGCTTCAGACGCTGTCTGTGTGGAGTTTGCAAGTTCCCCTGGTTCAATCTTGGCTTTAGATGCTGTCTGTGTGGAGTTTTCAAGTTTCCTGGGTTTAATCCTGGCTTCAGACACTGTCTGTGTGGAGTTTTCAAGTTTCCTGGGTTTAATCCTGGCTTCAGACGCTGTCTGTGTGGAGTTTGCAAGTTCCCCTGGTTCAATCCTGGCTTCGGGTGCTGTCTGTATGGAGTTTGCAAGTTCCCCGAGTTCAATCCTGCCTTCAGGCGCTGTCTGTGTGGAGTTTGCAAGTTCCCCGAGTTCGATCCTGCCTTCAGGCGCTGTCTGTGTGGAGTTTGCAAGTTCCCCGAGTTCGATCCTGCCTTCAGGCGCTGTCTGTGTGGAGTTTGCAAGTTCCCCGAGTTCGATCCTGCCTTCAGATGCTGTCTGTGTGGAGTTTGCAAACCTGAATCATTTGTCAGTCTCTCGTTGTTGTCCACTGACTGTGATTTTTGCGTAGATTATCCCAAGGTCGTGTTCAGGGCTCAATTCTCCATTCAGAAGTTGGATGGCAGAGGGATGTAAACTGCTCCTGAATCATTGAGTGGCTGCCTTCAGTGTCCTGCACCTCCTCCCTGACGGCAGCAATGAGAAGAGGGCATGTCCTGGTGGATGGGGTCCTTAATGAACAGACCATTCTGAAGCATTGCCTTTTGAAGAAGTTCTCAGTGCACCTGAGATGGAGCAGGCTGTGTTTATGACTCTCTGCAGCTTTTCCCAATCCTGTTCAGGCATGAAGGTATCGTTGTAAAGGTAGCTGTGAGTTTAATTCCCGTTCTGGGACCTGGTTCTGCAGAATCCGCTACATTCGTGTTGGACAATGAGGTTGCTCGATCACACTGAACAACAAACTCAATACAGGTGGCAGGAACCACATTTCCCATCTCTGCTCCCTCCCCACCAACCCTCAGATATCAGGGGTGGAACACGTGGAGGGAGAGGGGGGCTGGTCACTTAAATACCTGCTGAGGCTCTACCTGAGTCCTTCTGGGGAGACCTGGCTGGCGAACTGGCAGGACCTGGAGACGGAAGTCCTGGCCCGGCTGGGGCGCTGGTCAGGCCTTCTCAGGGTGCTTTCCTATTGAGGCAGGGTGGCGGTCATAAACCAGCTGGTGGCCTCCATGTTGTGGTACCGGATCGCCACCTCGCCCCCCTCCTGCCCCCTTAGTGGCAAAAATGCAGAGGAAGTTAGTGGACTTCTGCTGGGGTAACAGGAAGCACTGGGTCTCCGCAGCGGTCTTGAGTCTCCCAGTGGGAGAGGGCGGACAGGCGCTGGTGTGTGTACGTACACGACTGGCGGCTCTCCGCCTCAGGACTCTGCAGAGATTCCTGTACGCCGAGCACCCTCCCAGGTGGCACGTGTTGGCAACATTCTTCCTCCGGAGGGGCTGCTGTCTTCAGGAAGATATGGGGCTACCACCGGCGGGCGTCAGCCGTGCTGCTTTGCGGAGTCTGCCCGGCTTCTATCAGGACCTACTGAGAGTCTGGAACATGGTTGCCTCAGGCTGGGAATCCCCTCCTCTGGCAGAGGGCGGGGTCCTGGCCGAACCTTGCCCTACCTCAACGGTTATCAGTGCGGCTCAGGTGTGTGGACCGACTCAGGCCGAGCTGTTTGTCGGGCCCAGGCCCCGCGATCTTCTCCGCGATCCGAGTCCACACAACTTGAGCCATCTCTCCTCGACACCCACAATCCCATTCAGGGATGCAAGTAGGAGGTATCTGTATGGGCTGCTGCTCCACACCCTCCACTTCCTTGCCCTTGTCCACCGTCCCGACACGCCATGGCGGTCGGTCTTTCCACCCGGAGGTGAGGCGGGTCCCCACTGGAAGTCCCTTTACGAGGGGGTTCTTCCTATGCACCTGCGGGATCTCGGCTGGAGGGTGCTGCATAGAGCGGTGCCCGGCAATAAATTCTTTAGTTTGTACACGGATCTCCCACCCGCATGTCACTTCTGCGGGCTGGAGGAGACCGTGTACCACATGTACCTGGAGTGTGTGAGGTTGAAGCCCCTTTTTTCATATTTGCGCGGGCTGCTTCTCGCTTTCTGGCTGCATTTTAGCCCCACCCTGTTAATATACGGTCATCCAGTAAGGAGGGGGGCATGGAGGGGTGAGGACGTCCTTGTCAACTTGCTCCTGGGGCTGGCGGAAACAGCCGTCCGTGGGTCCTGGGAGCAGGTGGCGGGAGGATCTGCCGGGGTAGACTGCCTGGCAATGTTTAAGGGGTATCTTCAATTGTCGTCATTGACGGAGATGGAAACATTTTGGTTTAATGCGCATTGTCTACTTGCAGTGACGTAATTGTGTTAGTCACGGTTTTGTATACATAGCACTGAATTAGTAAGACAGATATTTTGTATAAAACAAGCCAAAGGGGAGTGGACCACGTGGGGAGAGGGAAACGCTCCGGATTCCGAAGTATCTCCTCAGACCCAGAGCCTGAATCAGACTCTCTGTTGTCGCTACGTAGAGGTCCACGGACAGGCAGACAGACAACTCCCAGGGGTGGCAGAGCTACACGCAGGTCTGATGAGGTCGGTCAAGTGCTGGTGATGCCTCTTGGCGAACACTCCGACATCGCAGATTGCATGCTCCTTTCAGGATAATGGAAACTAGATGTTGGGTGATTAGGAGATGATGAGAAGTGAATATTGAAAAGAGAGAGCAGGTCGAATTCTCCGGCGTCGCAGAAGGGATTTCAGTCCGTTGTAATGGAGTTCGACGGATTGCTCACACACATGGGACTGGAGGCATGATTGAACTTGGTGTCTGATATCGACTGAGCCCTCTGAGACAGGAAATCACATCCTGGCTCGATATCACCAGTGTATGGCGTAAAACTCAGCGGCAACAGTACAATGCAGTACAGGATAAATACAGAGACAAATACTGTGAATTACAGTATGCATATTTATGTAGATACTGAATCGTAATATTAATTAAGTCGTGAAATCGGATAGGAAAAAAGTAGAGAGGTAGTGTTCACGGGTTGAATGCCCGTTCAGAAATCAGATGGCGGAGGGGAAGAAGCTGTTCCTGAATCGCTGAGTGTGTGTCTTCAGGCTCCTGTACCTCCTCCCTGATGGCGGAGGGGAAGAAGCTGTTCCTGAATCGCTGAGTGTGTGTCTTCAGGCTCCTGTACCTCTTCCCTGATGGCGGAGGGGAAGAAGCTGTTCCTGAATCGCTGAGTGTGTGTCTTCAGGCTCCTGTAACTCCTCCCTGATGGCGGAGGGGAAGAAGCTGTTCCTGAATCGCTGAGTGTGTGTCTTCAGGCTCCTGTAACTCCTCCCTGATGGCGGAGGGGAAGAAGCTCTTCCTGAATCGCTGAGTGTGTGTCTTCGGCCTCCTGTACCTCCTCCCTGATGGCGGAGGGGAAGAAGCTGTTCCTGAATCGCTGAGTGTGTGTCTTCAGGCTCCTGTACCTCCTCCCTGATGGCGGAGGGGAAGAAGCTGTTCCTGAATCGCTGAGTGTGTGTCTTCAGGCTCCTGTACCTCCTCCCCGATGGTGGAGGGGAAGAAGCTGTTCCTGAATCGCTGAGTGTGTGTCTTCAGGCTCCTGTACCTCCTCCCTGATGGCGGAGGGGAAGAAGCTGTTCCCGAATCGCTGAGTGTGTGTCTTCAGGCTCCTGTACCTCCTCCCTGATGGCGGAGGGGAAGAAGCTGTTCCTGAATCGTTGAGTGTGTGCCTTCAGGCTCCTGTACCTCCTCCCTGATGGCGGAGGGGAAGAAGCTGTTCCTGAATCGCTGAGTGTGTGTCTTCAGGCTCCTGTACCTCCTCCCTGATGGCGGAGGGGAAGAAGCTGTTCCTGAATCGCTGAGTGTGTGTCTTCAGGCTCCTGTACCTCCTCCCCGATGGCGGAGGGGAAGAAGCTGTTCCTGAATCGCTGAGTGTGTGTCTTCAGGCTCCTGTACCTCCTCCCCGATGGCGGAGGGGAAGAAGCTGTTCCTGAATCGCTGAGTGTGTGTCTTCAGGCTCCTGTACCTCCTCCCCGATGGCGGAGGGGTAGAAGCTGTTCCTGAATCGCTGAGTGTGTGTCTTCAGGCTCCCGTACCTCCTCCCTGACGATAGCATTGAGAAGAGGGCACGTCCTGGGCGATGGGGTCCCTAATGACGGACGCTGCCTTTCTCAGGCGCCACTCCTTGGAGACGTCCTTGATACTACGGAGCAGCTTCTTTCGATCCTGTACAGTAGCCCCCCCCATCCCAGATGGTGATGCAGCATGTCACAATGTTCTCCATGGTACGTCTGTAGAAATTTGTGAGTGGTTTTGGTGACATCTGAAACATCCTCAAACTCCTAATGAAGTATAGTCTCTGCCTTCCCTTCTTTATAGCTGCACCGATATGTTGGGACCAGGTCGGATCCTCAGAGATCCTGACACCCAGGAACTTGAAGCTGCTCACTCTCTCCACTTCTGATCCCTCTACGAGGATTGGTATGTGTGTTCCTTCGTCTTACCCTTCCTGAAACAGCAGGCTTGAAAGGTTCCGAAAGGCCTGTCTCGTTATTAGAAACGCAGCAAAAAAATCTTAAGGCCATGTTTTCAACTAGTCAGTTAATAGTCGATTGGCTAATGAGCTGATTGACAGCCGCCAATCAAAAGACATTTGACAAGGGGAGAGTTGGCCACTGCTGGAGTGGTTTGGGTCAGGTTGGAGAGATGAGGTTCTCACATGAAGTTCAACATTCAAGGAACAAGGGACATTTATTATGAAAGTACATATTCTACCCTGTGATACGTTTACTCGTGAGCTGTGAGTCTCCCACTCTCCGCTCTGGTGTTTCAGGCTGAGAATGAGAGGCCTACCCCTGGGCCCTGAGTCTCTCAGTCTTTGCTCTGGTATTTTAGGCTGAGAATGAGAGGCCTACTCCTGGGCCCTGAGTCTCTCAGTCTTTGCTCTGGTATTTTAGGCTGAGAATGAGAGGCCTACTCCTGGGCCCTGAGTCTCTCAGTCTTTGCTCTGGTATTTTAGGCTGAGAATGAGAGGCCTACCCCTGGGCCTTGTGTCTCTCAGTCTTTGCTCTGGTATTTTAGGCTGAGAATGAGAGGCCTACTCCTGGGCCCTGAGTCTCTCAGTCTTTGCTCTGGTATTTTAGGCTGAGAATGAGAGGTCTACCCCTGGGCCTTGAGTCTCTCAGTCTTTGCTCTGGTATTTTAGGCTGAGAATGAGAGGCCTTCCTCTGGGCCCTGAGCCTCTCACTCTCTACACTGGTGTTTCAGGCTGAGAATGAAAGGCCTACCACTGGGCCCTGAGTCTCCAACTGTCTACTTTGGTAGTTCAGGCTGAGAATGACAGGCATCCTCTGGGCCCCAAGTCTGCCAAACTCTGCTCTGGTGGTTCCGGCTGAGAATGAGAGGCCTTCCCCTGGGTCCTGAGTCTCCCACTCTTGAGCTCTGTTAGATCAGACTGAGAACGACAGGCCCCTCCGTCGGCCCTGTGTCTCCCACTCTCTGCTCTGGTGGATCAATCAGACTGAGAGTGAGAGACCTCGCCCCATCCCCAGGCCCTTTCTCTCCCACTCTCTGCTTTGGTTATTCAGGCTGAGAATGTGAGGAACCTCCTGGGCCTGAATCTCCGAGTCTCTGCTCTGGTAGTTCAGGCTAAGAATGACAGGCCACCCCCTGACCCTGAGTCTCCCAATCCCTGCTCCAGTGGTTCAGGCTGAGAATGAGAGGCCTCCCTCTGAGCCCTGAGATTCCCGCTCTCTGCTCTTACGTTTCGTGCTGAGGATGAAAGGACTGCACCTGGGCACTGTCTCTCCCTCTCTCGTCTCTGGACGTCAAAACTTGAGAATCAGAGGCCTTCTGCCGGGCCCTGAGGCTTCCAATTTCTGCTCTAGTGGTTCAGTTTTGCAAATGAGGGGCCTCCCCCGGGTCCTGAGTCTCCCACTCTCTGCTGTGTCGGTTCAGGCTGAGAACGAGAGGCCTCCCCATGGGCTTGAGTCTCCTAGTCACCACAGAGGTGGTTCAAGCTTCATAATGAAAACCTTACCCTGTGCTCTGTTCCTCCATCTCTCTACTCTGGTGGTTCAGGCTTCAGAATGAAAAGCCTCCACACTGGGCCCTGATTCTCCCACTCTCTGCTCCGATGGTATAGGCTGAGAATGTGGGGCCTCCCCCTTGGCCTGGAGTCCCCAAACTTCTGCTCTGGTATTTCAGGCGGAGAACGTGAGGACTCCCCTGGGCCTGAATTTCCCGGTCTCTGCTCTGGCACTTCAGGCTGAGAATGGCAGGACTCCCCGTGGGCCCAGATTCCCCCACTCTTGTCCCAGGTGGTTCAGGTTGAGAATGTGAGGCCTGTCCCTGGGCCCTAAATCTCCTGCCCGCTGCTCTGGTGGCTCAGGCCGAGAACAAGAGGCGTTATTTCTGTCCGTAGTCTCTGACTCTCTGCTCTGATTGTACAGGCTGAGAATGAAAGGCCTCCTCCTGGGCCTATGTGGCCCACCCTCTGCTATGGTGTATCAGGCTCAGAATGAGAGGCTTCCCCATGGGCCCTGAATCACTCACTCTCAACTCAGGTGGTTCAGGCTTCAGAAGAAGAGGCCCACCTCCTGGGCCCTGAGTCTCCCACTTTCTTGTCTGGTATTTGAGGCTTTAGAAACAAAGTCATCCCCCTGGGCCCCGAGTCTCCCACTCTGCTCTGGTAGTTTATGGTGAGAATGAGATGCCTCCCCTGTCCCTGAGTCTCCCTGTTGCTGTTCTTGTGTTTCAGGCTGAGAATGAGAGGCCCTGAGTGATATGTACTGTGTTGTGTGTGTGAGTTATATGTACTGTGTTGTGCACCTTGGTCCGGAGGAACGTTGTTTCGTTTGACGGTATACTTTATGTGTTGTGTGTGTGTGAGTTATATGTACTGTGTTGTGCACCTTGGTCCGGAGGAACGTTGTTTCGTTTGACGGTATACTTTATGTGTTGTGTGTGTGAGTTATATGTACTGTGTTGTGTACCTTGGTCCAGAGGAACGTTGTTTCGTTTGACGGTATACTTTATGTGTTGTGTGTGTGTGAGTTATATGTACTGTGTTGTGCACCTTGGTCCGGAGGAACGTTGTTCCGTTTGACGGTATACTTTATCTGTTGTGTGTGTGTGAGTTATATGTACTGTGTTGTGCACCTTGGTCCGGAGGAACGTTGTTTCGTTTGACAGTATACTTTATGTGTTGTGTGTGTGTGAGTTATATGTACTGTGTTGTACACCTTGGTCCGGAGGAACGTTGTTTCATTTGACGGTATACTTTATGTGTTGTGTTGTGTGTGTGAGTTATATGTACTGTGTTGTGCACCTTGGTCCGGAGGAACGTTGTTTCGTTTGACGGTATACTTTATGTGTTGTGTGTGTGTGAGTTATATGTACTGTGTTGTGCACCTTGGTCCGGAGGAACGTTGTTTCGTTTGACGGTATACTTTATGTGTTGTGTGTGTGAGTTATATGTACTGTGTTGTGCACCTTGGTCCGGAGGAACGTTGTTTCATTTGACGGTATACTTTATGTGTTGTGTGTGTGTGAGTTATATGTACTGTGTTGTGCACCTTGGTCCGGAGGAACGTTGTTTCGTTTGACGGTATACTTTATGTGTTGTGTGTGAATTATATGTACTGTGTTGTGCACCTTGGTCCGGAGGAACGTTGTTTCGTTTGACGGTATACTTTATGTGTTGTGTGTGTGTGAGTTATATGTACTGTGTTGTGCACCTTGGTCCGGAGGAACGTTGTTTCGTTTGACTGTATACTTTATGTGTTGTGTGTGTGTGAGTTATATGTACTGTGTTGTGCACCTTGGTCCGGAGGAACGTTGTTTCGTTTGACGGGGTACTTTATGTGTTGTGTGTGTGTGAGTTATATGTACTGTGTTGTGCACCTTGGTCCGGAGGAACGTTGTTTCGTTTGACGGTATACTTTATGTGTTGTGTGTGTGAGTTATATGTACTGTGTTGTGTACCTTGGTCCAGAGGAACGTTGTTTCGTTTGACGGTATACTTTATGTGTTGTGTGTGTGAGTTATATGTACTGTGTTGTGTACCTTGGTCCAGAGGAACGTTGTTTCGTTTGACGGTATACTTTATGTGTTGTGTTGTGTGTGTGAGTTATATGTACTGTGTTGTGCACCTTGGTCCGGAGGAACGTTGTTTCGTTTGACGGTATACTTTATGTGTTGTGTGTGTGTGAGTGAGTTATATGTACTGTGTTGTGCACCTTGGTCCGGAGGAACGTTGTCTCGTTTGACTGTATACTTTATGTGTTGTGTGTGTGTGAGTTATATGTACTGTGTTGTGCACCTTGGTCCGGAGGAACGTTGTTTCGTTTGACGGTATACTTTATGTGTTGTGTGTGTGAGTTTTATGTACTGTGTTGTGCACCTTGGTCCGGAGGAACGTTGTTTCATTTGACGGTATACTTTATGTGTTGTGTGTGTGTGAGTTATATGTACTGTGTTGTGCACCTTGGTCCGGAGGAACGTTGTTTCGTTTGACGGTATACTTTATGTGTTGTGTGTGAATTATATGTACTGTGTTGTGCACCTTGGTCCGGAGGAACGTTGTTTCGTTTGACGGTATACTTTATGTGTTGTGTGTGTGTGAGTTATATGTACTGTGTTGTGCACCTTGGTCCGGAGGAACGTTGTTTCGTTTGACTGTATACTTTATGTGTTGTGTGTGTGTGAGTTATATGTACTGTGTTGTGCACCTTGGTCCGGAGGAACGTTGTTTCGTTTGACGGGGTACTTTATGTGTTGTGTGTGTGTGAGTTATATGTACTGTGTTGTGCACCTTGGTCCGGAGGAACGTTGTTTCGTTTGACTGTATACTTTATGTGTTGTGTGTGTGTGAGTTATATGTACTGTGTTGTGCACCTTGGTCCGGAGGAACGTTGTTTCGTTTGACGGTATACTTTATGTGTTGTGTGTGTGTGAGTTATATGTACTGTGTTGTGCACCTTGGTCCGGAGGAACGTTGTTTCGTTTGACTGTATACTTTATGTGTTGTGTGTGTGTGAGTTATATGTACTGTGTTGTGCACCTTGGTCCGGAGGAACGTTGTTTCGTTTGACGGGGTACTTTATGTGTTGTGTGTGTGTGAGTTATATGTACTGTGTTGTGCACCTTGGTCCGGAGGAACGTTGTTTCGTTTGACGGTATACTTTATGTGTTGTGTGTGTGTGAGTTATATGTACTGTGTTGTGCACCTTGGTCCGGAGGAACGTTGTTTCGTTTGATGGTATACTTTATGTGTTGTGTGTGAGTTATATGTACTGTGTTGTGGACCTTGGTCCGGAGGAACGCTGTTTCGTTTGACGGTATACATTATGTGTTGTGTGTGTGTTTGTGAGTTATATGTACTGTGTTGTGCACCTTGGTCCGGAGGAACGTTGTTCCATTTGACGGTATACTTTATGTGTTGTGTGTGTGAGTTATATGTACTGAGTTGTGCACCTTGGTCCGGAGGAACGTTGTTTCGTTTGACAGTATACTTTATGTGTTGTGTGTGTGTGAGTTATATGTACTGTGTTGTGCACCTTGGTCCGGAGGAACGTTGTTCCATTTGACGGTATACTTTATGTGTTGTGTGTGTGAGTTATATGTACTGAGTTGTGCACCTTGGTCCGGAACTCTCAACTTATTTAAAGAAATAAGTTGAGAGTTGTTCCTGCACCTGCTCTTACCCTTCAGTTTCTTTCTTCCGCTGTCAATAATCAGCTCATTCGTTGGGAGGTTCTGGCTGATGAAGTCATTTTGAAACAGTCAGTGTCCCTGTAAAATGGCAGAGTACTCCCAGGACACGTGACAGGCCGCCGATTTGAATTTTGACGCACTCTGCAGCTATTTTTCTCCCCCCAGGAGGAATATTCCACAGCGTGTCGTCGTGTCAGTGGATTTGTACAGAGTCTTTTACAAATCTGCTGCGATATGTAAGACAGGGGGAAGGAAAGCCCGGAGCGAGGTCTGAAGGAGTTGTCTGGTTTACTGTCGGGATGAAGCCAGGCTGCGAGCGTGGACGTGCGGTGCCGTGTAAACTCATCCAGACAATATGGACGTCGCTGGCAGAGAGTCATCCGGCTGCTTTTGATGTGTCGCAGCAATGTGATGGCAGGCAGAGGAGTTCCAGTGAATTTCTGAGCTACGAGCGATGCCGACACCAACTCCAGGAATTGGAATGAGCCTCTAATTGTCGCGATCGGAGATACCGTGAGAATTCGACTTGCACCCTGCTTTTCAGATCAATTCGTGGCAGCGGGAATTCAGGTACGACAAGGTGAGACGACAATACTCCAAAACAGCGTCTCACAACCTCGCTGACGGGCTGCATCACTCCTCGGTACGGAAACTGCTCTGCCACAGACGGGGAGGCTCGACAACGGGGAGTCAAAACGTATAGCTGGCACCAGCCGACCCGCCATCAAGGACAGGTGCCGGAAAAGGGTCAGTGACACCGTGAAGGATCCCACCCACCCTGCTCGCAGGCTGTCCATCCCACTCCCGTCGGGGAGGGGGCTACATAGCATTCACACCAGGACACAATAGACTCGAAAACTGTGACTTCCCCCAGGTAGCGAGTCTGATTGACACCTCCACCCACTGACCCACCCCTCCACTCCCCCAATCACCCACTGACCCACCCCTCCACTCCCCCAACCACCCACTGACACACCCCTCCACACCCCCCCAATCACCCACTGACCCACCACTCCACACCCTCAACCACCCACTGACCCACCCCTCCACACCCCCAAACACCCACTGACACACCCCTCCACACCCCCAATCACCCACTGACCCACCCCTCCACACCCCCAACCACCCACTGACCCACCCCTCCACACCCCCAATCACCCACTGACCCACCACTCCACACCCCCAATCACCCCTTGACCCACCCCTCCACACCCCCAGTCACCCGCTGACCCACCCCACCACACTCCCAGTCACCCACTGACCCACACCTCCACACCCCCAATCACCCACTGACCCACCCCTCCACACACCCAACCACCCGCTGACCCACCCCTCCACAACCCCAATCACCCACTGACCCACCCCTCCACACCCCCCCAATCACCCACTGACCCACCACTCCACACCCTCAACCACCCACTGACCCACCCCTCCACACCCCCAAACACCCACTGACACACCCCTCCACACCCCCAATCACCCACTGACCCACCCCTCCACACCCCCAACCACCCACCGACCCACCCCTCCACACCCCCAATCACCCACTGACCCTCTCCTCCACACCCCCAAGCACCCACTGACCCACCCCTCCACACCCCCAATCACCCACTGACCCTCTCATCCACACCCCCAATCACCCACTGACCCACCCCTCCACACCCCCAATCACCCACTGACCCACCCCTCCACACCCCCAACCACCCACTAACCCACCCCTCCACACCCCCCAACCACCCACTGACCAACCCCTCCACACCCCCAATCACCCACTGACCCACCCCTCCACACCCCCAATCACCCACTGACCCACCCCTCCACACCCACAACCACCCACTGACCCACCCCTCCACACCTCCAACCACCCGCTGACCCACCACTCCACACCCCCAACCACCCACTGACCCACCCCTCCACACCCCCAACCACCCGCTGACCCACCCCTCCACATCCCCAATCACCCACTGACACACCCCTCCACACCCCCAATCACCCACTGACCCACCCCTCCACACCCCCAATCACCCACTGACCCACCCCTCCACATCCCCAATCACCCACTGACCCAACCCTCCACACCCCAACCACCCACTGACCCACCCCTCTACACCCCCAATCACCCACTGACCCACCACTCTACACCCCCAATCACCCACTGACCCGCCCCTCCACACCCACAACCACCCACTTACCCACCCCTCCCGCCCCAACCATCCACTGACCCACCCCTCCACACCCCCAATCACCCACTTAACCACCCCTCCACACCCCCAATCACCCACTGACACACCCCTCCACACCCCCAATCACCCACTGACCCATCCCTCCACACCCCCAATCACCCACTGACCCACCCCTCCACACCTCCAACCACCCGCTGACCCACCACTCCACACCCCCAATCACCCACTGACCCACCCCTCCACACCCCCCAACCACCCACTGACACACCCCTCCACAGCCCCAATCACCCACTGACCCACCCCTCCACACCCCCCAACCACCCACTGACCCACCCCTCCACACCCCACAACGACCCACTGACCCACCCCTCCACACCCCCAATCACCCACTGACACACCCCTCCACACCCCCAATCACCCACTGACCCACCCCTCCACACCCCCAATCACTGACCCACCCCTCCACACCCCCAATCACCGACCCACCCCTCCACACCCCCAATCACCCACTGACACACCCCTCCACACCCCCAATCACCCACTGACCCATCCCTCCACACCCCCAATCACCCACTGACCCACCCCTCCACACCTCCAACCACCCGCTGACCCACCACTCCACACCCCCAATCACCCACTGACCCACCCCTCCACACCCCCCAACCACCCACTGACACACCCCTCCACAGCCCCAATCACCCACTGACCCACCCCTCCACACCCCCCAACCACCCACTGACCCACCCCTCCACACCCCCAATCACCCACTGACCCGCCCCTCCACACCCCCAACCACCCACTGACCCACCCCTCCACACCCCCAACCACCCACTGACCCTCCCCTCCACACCCCCAATCACCCGCTGACCCACCCCTCCACACCCCCAATCACTCACTGACCCATCCCCCGCACACCCCTAATCACCCACTGACCCACCCCTCCACATCCCTAATCACCCACTGACCCACCCCTCCACACCCCCAATCACCCACTGACCCACCCCTCAACACACCCCCAATCACTCACTGACCCACCCCTCCACATCCCCAACCTCCCACTGACCCACCCCGCCACACCTCCAACCACCCAATGACACACCCCTCCACACCCCCAATCACCCACTGACCCACACCTCCACACCCCAACCACCCACTGACCCTCCCCTCCACACACCCAATCACCCACTGACCCACCCCTCCACACCCCCAATCACCCACTGACCCACCCCTCCACACCCCCAATCACCCACTGACCCACCCCTCCACACCCCCCCAATCACCCACTGACCCACCCCTCCACACCCCCAATCACCCACTGACCCACCCCTCCACACTCCCAACCACCCACTGACCCTCCACACCCCCAATCACCCACTGACCCACCCCTCCACACCCCAATCACCCACTGACCCACCCCTCCACACATCCCCAGCCACCCACTGACCCACCCCTCCACACCCCCAATCACCCACTGACCCACCCCTCCACACCCCCAACCACCCACTGACCCACTCCTCCACACCCCCAACCACCCACTGACCCACCCCTCCACACCCAAATCACCCACTGACCCACCCCTCCACACCCCCAATCACCCAATGACCCACCCCTCCACACATCCCCAACCACCCACTGACCCACCCCTCCACACCCCCAATCACCCACTGACCCACCACTCTACACACCCAATCACCCACTGACCCGCCCCTCCACACCCACAACCACCCACTGACCAACCCCTCCACACCCCCAACCACCCACTGACTCACCCCTCCACACCCCCAATCACCCACTGACCCGCCACTCCACACCCACAACCACCCACTGACCCACCCCTCCACACCTCCAACCACCCGCTGACCCACCACTCCACATCCCCAATCACCCACTGACCCACCACTCTACACCCCCAATCACCCACTGACCCGCCCCTCCACACCCACAACCACCCACTGACCCACCCCTCCACACCTCCAACCACCCGCTGACCCACCAGTCCACACCCCCAATCACCCACTGACCCACCCCCCCACACCCCCCAACCACCCACTGACCCACCCCTCCACAGCCCCAATCACCCACTGACCCACCCCTCCACACCCCCCAACCACCCACTGACCCACCCCTCCACACCCCCAATCACCCACTGACCCGCCCCTCCACACCCCCAACCACCCACTGACCCACCCCTCCACACCCCCAACCACCCACTGACCCTCCCCTCCACACCCCCAATCACCCACTGACCCACCACTCCACACCCCCAATCACTCACTGACCCACCCCTCCACATCCCCAACCTCCCACTGACCCACCCCTCCACACCTCCAACCACCCAATGACCCACCCCTCCACACCCCCAATCACCCACTGACCCACACCTCCACACCCCAACCACCCACTGACCCACCCCTCCACACCCCCAACCACCCACTGACCCTCCAGAACCCCAATCACCCACTGACCCACCCCTCCACACCCCAATCACCCACTGACCCACCCCTCCACACATCCCCAACCACCCACTGACCCACCCCTCCACACCCCCAATCACCCACTGACCCACCCCTCCACACCCCCAACCACCCACTGACCCACTCCTCCACACCCCCAACCACCCACTGACCCACCCCTCCACACCCCAATCACCCACTGACCCACCCCTCCACACCCCCAATCACCCACTGACCCACCCCTCCACACATCCCCAACCACCCACTGACCCACCCCTCCACACCCCCAATCACTCACTGACCCACCCCTCCACACCCCCAACCACCCACTGACCCACTCCTCCACACCCCCAACCACCCACTGACCCACCCCTCCACACCCCAATCACCCACTGACCCACCCCTCCACACCCCCAATCACCCACTGACCCACCCCTCCATACCCCCCAATCACCCACTGACCCGCCCCTCCATACCCCCCAATCACCCACTTACCCTCCCCTCCATACCCCCCAATCACCCACTGACCCAGCACTCCACACCCCCAATCACCAACTGACCCACCCTTCTACACCCCAATCACCCACTGACCCACCCCTCCACACCCCCAATCACCCACTGACCCACCCCTCCACACCCCCAATCACCCACTGACCCTCCCCTCCATACCGCCCAATCACCCACTGACCCAGCACTCCACACCCCCAATCACCAACTGACCCACCCCTCCACACCCCCAATCACCCACTGACCCACCCCTCCACACCCCCAATCACCCACTGACCCATCCCTCCACACCCCCAATCACCCTCTGACCCACCCCTCCACACCCCCAACCACCCACTGACCCACCCCTCCACACCCACAATCACCCACTGACCCACACCTCCACACCCCCAATCACCCTCTGACCCACCCCTCCACACCCCCAACCACCCACTGAGCCACCCCTCCACACCCCCAATCACCCACTGACCCACCCCTCCACACCCCCAATCACCCACTGACCTACCCCTCCACACACCCAATCACCCTCTGACCCACCCCTCCACACCCCCAACCACCCACTGACCCACCCCTCCACACCCCCAATCACCCACTGACCCACCCCTCCACACACCCCAATCACCCACTGAACGACCCCTCCACACCCCCAATCACCCACTGACCCACCCCTCCACACTCCAATCACCCACTGACCCACCCCTCCACACCCCCAATCACCCACTGACCCACCCCTCCACACTCCAATCACCCACTGACCCACCCCTCCACACCCCCAACCACCCACTGACCCACCCCTCCACACCCCCAACCACCCACTGACCCACCCCTCCACACCCCCAATCACCCACTGACCCATCCCCCCCACACCCCCAATCACCCACTGACCCATCCCCCCCACACCCCCAATCACCCACTGACCCACCCCTCCACACCCCCAATCACCCACTGACCCATCCCCCCCACACCCCCAATCACCCAGCAACCCACCCCTCCACACCCCCAACCACCCACTGACCCACCCCTCCACACCCCCAATCACCCACTGACCCATCCCCCCACACCCCCAGTCACCCACTGACCCACCCTTCCACACCCCCAACCACCCACTGACCCACCCCTCCACACCCCCAACCACCCACTGACCCACCCCTCCACACCCTCAACCACCCACTGACCCACCCCTCCACACCCTCAATTACCCAGTGACCCACCCCTCCACACCCCAATCACAGACTGACCCACCCCTCCACACCACCAATCACTCACTGACCCACCCCTCCACACCCCAACCACCCACTGACCCACCCCTCCACACCCCCAAACACCCACTGACACACCCCTCCACACCCCAATCACCCACTGACCCACCCCTCCACACCCCCAACCACCCACTGACCCACCCCTCCACACCCCCAATCACCCACTGACCCACAACTCCACACCCCCAATCACCCCTTGAACCACCCCTCCACACCCCCAGTCACCCGCTGACCCACCCCCACCACACTCCCAGTCACCCACTGACCCACAGCTCCACACCCCCAATCACTCACTGACCCACCCCTCCACACCCACCAACCACCCGCTGACCCACCCCTCCACACCCCCAATCACCCACTGACCCACCCCTCCACACCCCCCCAATCACCCACTGACCCACCACTCCACACCCTCAACCACCCACTGACCCACCCCTCCACACCCCCAAACACCCACTGACACACCCCTCCACACCCCCAATCACCCACTGACCCACCCCTCCACACCCCCAACCACCCACCGACCCACCCCTCCACACCCCCAATCACCCACTGACCCTCTCCTCCACACCCCCAAGCACCCACTGACCCACCCCTCCACACCCCCAATCACCCACTGACCCTCTCCTCCACACCCCCAATCACACCACTGACCCACCCCTCCACACCCCCAATCACCCACTGACCCACCCCTCCACACCCCCAACCACCCACTAACCCACCCCTCCACACCCCCCAAACACCCACTGACCCACCCCTCCACACCCCCAATCACCCACTGACCCACCCCTCCACACCCCCAATCACCCACTGACCCACCCCTCCACACCCACAACCACCCACTGACCCACCCCTCCACACCTCCAACCACCCGCTGACCCACCACTCCACACCCCCAACCACCCACTGACCCATCCCCCCCACACCCCCAATCACCCAGCAACCACCCCTCCACACCCCCAACCACCCACTGACCCACCCCTCACATCCCCAATCACCCACTGACCCACCCCTCCACACCCCCAACCACCCACTGACCCACCCCTCCACATCCCCAATCACCCACTGACACACCCCTCCACACCCGCAATCACCCACTGACCCACCCCTCCACACCCCCAATCACCCACTGACCCACCCCTCCACATCCCCAATCACCCACTGACCCACCCCTCCACACCCCCAACCACCCACTGACCCACCCCTCTACACCCCCAATCACCCACTGACCCACCACTCTACACCCCCAATCACCCACTGACCCGCCCCTCCACACCCACAACCACCCACTTACCCACACCTCCCCCCCCAACCATCCACTGACCCACCCCTCCACACCCCCAATCACCCACTTAACCACCCCTCCACACCCCCAATCACCCACTGACACACCCCTCCACACCCCCAATCACCCACTGACCCATCCCTCCACACCCCCAATCACCCACTGACCCACCCCTCCACACCTCCAACCACCCGCTGACCCACCCCTCCACACCCCCAATCACCCACTGACCCACCCCTCCACACCCCCCAATCACCCACTGACCCACCCCTCCACACCCTCAACCACCCACTGACCCACCTCTCCACACCCCCAATCACCCACTGACCCACCCCTCCACACCCCCCAACCACCCACTGACACACCCCTCCACGGCCCCAATCACCCACTGACCCACCCCTCCACACCCCCCGACCACCCACTGACCCACCCCTCCACACCCCCCAACGACCCACTGACCCACCCCTCCACACCCCCAATCACCCACTGACCCGCCCCTCCACACCCCCAACCACCCACTGACCCACCCCTCCACACCCCCAACCACCCACTGACCCTCCCCTCCACACCCCCAATCACCCGCTGACCCACCCCTCCACATCCCCAACCTCCCACTGACCCACCCCTCCACACCTCCAACCACCCAATGACCCACCCCTCCACACCCCCAATCACCCACTGACCCACACCTCCACACCCCAACCACCCACTGACCCTCCCCTCCACACCCCCAATCACCCACTGACCCACCCCTCCACACCCCCAATCACCCACTGACCCACCCCTCCACACCCCCCCAATCACCCACTGACCCACCCCTCCACACCCCTAATCACCCACTGACCCACCCCTCCACACTCCCAACCACCCACTGACCCTCCACACCCCCAATCACCCACTGACCCACCCCTCCAC
Source organism: Hemitrygon akajei (assembly GCF_048418815.1). NCBI lineage: Eukaryota > Metazoa > Chordata > Chondrichthyes > Myliobatiformes > Dasyatidae > Hemitrygon > Hemitrygon akajei. The sequence continues at coordinate 56,170,528 of NC_133149.1, forward strand.
ACCCCAATCACCCACTGACCCACCCCTCCACACATCCCCAGCCACCCACTGACCCACCCCTCCACACCCCCAATCACCCACTGACCCACCCCTCCACACCCCCAACCACCCACTGACCCACTCCTCCGCACCCCCAACCACCCACTGACCCACCCCTCCACACCCCAATCACCCACTGACCCAACCCTCCACACCCCCAATCACCCACTGACCCACCCCTCCACACATCCCCAACCACCCACTGACCCACCCCTCCACACCCCCAATCACCCACTGACCCACCACTCTACACACCCAATCACCCACTGACCCGCCCCTCCACACCCACAACCACCCACTGACCCACCCCTCCACACCCCAATCACCCACTGACTCACCCCTCCACACCCCCAATCACCCACTGACCCACCCCTCCACACCCCCAACCACCCACAGACCCTCCCCTCCACACCCCCAACCACCCACTGACCCACCCCTCCACACCCCCAATCACCCACTGACCCACCCCTCCACACCTCCAACCACCCGCTGACCCACCACTCCACATCCCCAATCACCCACTGACCCACCACTCTAAACCCCCAATCACCCACTGACCCGCCCCTCCACACCCACAACCACCCACTGACCCACCCCTCCACACCTCCAACCACCCGCTGACCCACCACTCCACACCCCCAATCACCCACTAACCCACCCCTCCACACCCCCCAACCACCCACTGACCCACCCCTCCACAGCCCCAATCACCCACTGACCCACCCCTCCACACCCCCCAACCACCCACTGACCCACCGCTCCACACCCCCAATCACCCACTGACCCGCCCCTCCACACCCCCAACCACCCACTGACCCACCCCTCCACACCCCCAACCACCCACTGACCCTCCCCTCCACACCCCCAATCACCCACTGACCCACCACTCCACACATCCCCAACCTCCCACTGACCCACCCCTCCACACCTCCAACCACCCAATGACCCACCCCTCCACACCCCCAATCACCCACTGACCCACCCCTCCACACCCCCAATCACTCACTGACCCACCCCTCCACATCCCCAACCTCCCACTGACCCACCCCTCCACACCTCCAACCACCCAACAAACCCACCCCTCCACACCCCCAATCACCCACTGACCCACACCTCCACACCCCAACCACCCACTGACCCACCCCTCCACACCCCCAACCACCCACTGACCCTCCACACCCCCAATCACCCCACTGACCCACCCCTCCACACCCCAATCACCCACTGACCCACCCCTCCACACATCCCCAACCACCCACTGACCCACCCCTCCACACCCCCAATCACCCACTGACCCACCCCTCCACACCCCCAACCACCCACTGACCCACTCCTCCACACCCCCAACCACCCACTGACCCACCCCTCCACACCCCAGTCACCCACTGACCCACCCCTCCACACCCCCAATCACCCACTGACCCACCCCTCCACACATCCCCAACCACCCACTAACCCACCCCTCCACACCCCCAATCACCCACTGACCCACCCCTCCACATCCCCAACCACCCACTGACCCACTCCTCCACACCCCCAACCACCCACTGACCCACCCCTCCACACCCCAATCACCCACTGACCCACCACTCTACACCCCCAATCACCCACTGACCCGCCCCTCCACACCACAACCACCCACTGACCCACCCCTCCACACCTCCAACCACCCGCTGACCCACCACTCCACACCCCCAATCACCCACTGACCCACCCCTCCACACCCCCCAACCACCCACTGACCCACCCCTCCACAGCCCCAATCACACACTGACCCTCCACACCCCCAATCACCCACTGACCCACCCCTCCACACCTCCAACCACCCGCTGACCCACCACTCCACACCCCCAATCACCCACTGACCCACCCCTCCACACCCCTCAACCACCCACTGACCCAGCACTCCACACCCCCAACCACCCACTGACCCACCCCTCCACACCCCCAATCACCCACTGACCCGCCCCTCCACACCTCCAACCACCCACTGACCCACCCCTCCACACCCCCAACCACCCACTGACCCACCACTCCACACATCCCCAACCTCCCACTGACCCACCCTCCACACCTCCAACCACCCAATGACCCACCCCTCCACACCCCCAATCACCCACTGACCCACCCCTCCACACCCCCAATCACTCACTGACCCACCCCTCCACATCCCCAACCTCCCACTGACCCACCCCTCCACACCTCCAACCACCCAATGACCCACCCCTCCACACCCCCAATCACCTGACCCACCCCTCCACATCCCCAACCTCCCACTGACCCACCCCTCCACACCTCCCAACCACCCACGACCCCTCCACACCCCCAAATCACCCACTGACCCACCCCTCCACACCCCAATCACCCACTGACCCACCCCTCCACACATCCCCAACCACCCACTGACCCACCCCTCCACACCCCCAATCACCCACTGACCCACCCCTCCACACCCCCAACCACCCACTGACCCACTCCTCCACACCCCCAACCACCCACTGACCCACCCCTCCACACCCCAGTCACCCACTGACCCACCCCTCCACACCCCCCAATCACCCACTGACCCACCCCTCCACACATCCCCAACCACCCACTAACCCACCCCTCCACACCCCCAATCACCCACTGACCCACCCCTCCACATCCCCAACCACCCACTGACCCACTCCTCCACACCCCAACCACCCACTGACCCACCCCTCCACACCCCAATCACCCACTGACCCACCCCTCCACACCCCCAATCACCCACTGACCCACCCCTCCATACCCCCCAATCACCCACTGACCCGCCCCTCCATACCCCCCAATCACCCACTTACCCTCCCCTCCATACCCCCCAATCACCCACTGACCCAGCACTCCACACCCCCAATCACCACTGACCCACCCTTCTACACCCCAATCACCCACTGACCCACCCCTCCACACCCCCAATCACCCACTGACCCACCCCTCCACACCCCCAATCACCCACTGACCCTCCCCTCCATACCGCCCAATCACCCACTGACCCAGCACTCCACACCCCCAATCACCAACTGACCCACCCCTCCACACCCCCAATCACCCTCTGACCCACCCCTCCACACCCCCAATCACCCACTGACCCATCCCTCCACACCCCCAATCACCCTCTGACCCACCCCTCCACACCCCCAACCACCCACTGACCCACCCCTCCACACCACAATCACCCACTGACCCACCCCTCCACACCCCCAATCACCCTCTGACCCACCCCTCCACACCCCCAACCACCCACTGACCCACCCCTCCACACCCCCAATCACCCACTGACCCACCCCTCCACACCCCCAATCACCCACTGACCCACCCCTCCACACACCCAATCACCCTCTGACCCACCCCTCCACACCCCCAACCACCCACTGACCCACCCCTCCACACCCCCAATCACCCACTGACCCACCCCTCCACACCCCCAATCACCCACTGACCCACCCCTCCACACACCCCAATCACCCACTGACCGACCCCTCCACACCCCCAATCACCCACTGACCCACCCCTCCACACTCCAATCACCCACTGACCCACCCCTCCACACCCCCAATCACCCACTGACCCACCCCTCCACACTCCAATCACCCACTGACCCACCCCTCCACACCCCCAACCACCCACTGACCTACCCCTCCACACCCCCAACCACCCACTGACCCACCCCTCCACACCCCCAATCACCCACTGACCCATCCCCCCCACACCCCCAATCACCCACTGACCCATCCCCCCCACACCCCCAATCACCCACTGACCCACCCCTCCACACCCCCAATCACCCACTGACCCATTCCCCCCACACCCCCAATCACCCAGCAACCCACCCCTCCACACCCCCAACCACCCACTGACCCACCCCTCCACACCCCCAATCACCCACTGACCCATCCCCCCACACCCCCAGTCACCCACTGACCCACCCTTCCACACCCCCAACCACCCACTGACCCACCCCTCCACACATCCCCAGCCACCCACTGACCCACCCCTCCACACCCCCAATCACCCACTGACCCACCCCTCCACACCCCCAACCACCCACTGACCCACTCCTCCACACCCCAAACCACCCACTGACCCACCCCTCCACACCCCAATCACCCACTGACCCACCCCTCCACACCCCCAATCACCCACTGACCCACCCCTCCACACATCCCCAACCACCCACTGACCCACCCCTCCACACCCCCAATCACCCACTGACCCACCACTCTACACACCCAATCACCCACTGACCCGCCCCTCCACACCCACAACCACCCACTGACCAACACCTCCACACCCCCAACCACCCACTGACTCACCCCTCCACACCCCCAATCACCCACTGACCCGCCACTCCACACCCACAACCACCCACTGACCCACCCCTCCACACCTCCAACCACCCGCTGACCCACCACTCCACATCCCCAATCACCCACTGACCCACCACTCTACACCCCCAATCACCCACTGACCCGCCCCTCCACACCCACAACCACCCACTGACCCACCCCTCCACACCTCCAACCACCCGCTGACCCACCACTCCACACCCCCAATCACCCACTGACCCACCCCTCCACACCCCCCAACCACCCACTGACCCACCCCTCCACAGCCCCAATCACCCACTGACCCACCCCTCCACACCCCCCAACCACCCACTGACCCACCCCTCCACACCCCCAATCACCCACTGACCCGCCCCTCCACACCCCCAACCACCCACTGACCCTCCCCTCCACACCCCCAATCACCCACTGACCCACCACTCCACACATCCCCAACCTCCCACTGACCCACCCCTCCCCACCTCCAACCACCCAATGACCCACCCCTCCACACCCCCAATCACCCACTGACCCACCCCTCCACACCCCCAATCACTCACTGACCCACCCCTCCACATCCCCAACCTCCCACTGACCCACCCCTCCACACCTCCAACCACCCAATGACCCACCCCTCCACACCCCCAATCACCCACTGACCCACACCTCCACACCCCAACCACCCACTGACCCACCCCTCCACACCCCCAACCACCCACTGACCCTCCACACCCCCAATCAACCACTGACCCACCCCTCCACACCCCAATCACCCACTGACCCACCCCTCCACACATCCCCAACCACCCACTGACCCACCCCTCCACACCCCCAATCACCCACTGACCCACCCCTCCACACCCCCAACCACCCACTGACCCACTCCTCCACACCCCCAACCACCCACTGACCCACCCCTCCACACCCCAATCACCCACTGACCCACCCCTCCACACCCCCAATCACCCACTGACCCACCCCTCCACACATCCCCAACCACCCACTGACCCACCCCTCCACACCCCCAATCACCCACTGACCCACCCCTCCACATCCCCAACCACCCACTGACCCACTCCTCCACACCCCCAACCACCCACTGACCCACCCCTCCACACCCCAATCACCCACTGACCCACCCCTCCACACCCCCCAACCACCCACTGACCCACCCCTCCACAGCCCCAATCACCCACTGACCCACCCCTCCACACCCCCAACCACCCACTGACCCACCCCTCCACACCCCCAATCACCCACTGACCCGCCCCTCCACACCCCCAACCACCCACTGACCCACCCCTCCACACCCCCAACCACCCACTGACCCTCCCCTCCACACCCCCAATCACCCACTGACCCACCACTCCACACATCCCCAACCTCCCACTGACCCACCCCTCCACACCTCCAACCACCCAATGACCCACCCCTCCACACCCCCAATCACCCACTGACCCACCCCTCCACACCCCCAATCACTCACTGACCCACCCCTACTCATCCCCAACCTCCCACTGACCCACCCCTCCACACCTCCAACCACCCAATGACCCACCCCTCCACACCCCCAATCACCCACTGACCCACACCTCCACACCCCAACCACCCACTGACCCATCCCTCCACACCCCGAACCACCCACTGACCCTCCACACCCCCAATCACCCACTGACCCACCCCTCCACACCCCAATCACCCACTGACCCACCCCTCCACACATCCCCAACCACCCACTGACCCACCCCTCCACACCCCCAATCACCCACTGACCCACCCCTCCACACCCCCAACCACCCACTGACCCACTCCTCCACACCCCCAACCACCCACTGACCCACCCCTCCACACCCCAGTCACCCACTGACCCACCCCTCCACACCCCCAATCACCCACTGACCCACCCCTCCACACATCCCCAACCACCCACTAACCCACCCCTCCACACCCCCAATCACCCACTGACCCACCCCTCCACATCCCCAACCACCCACTGACCCACTCCTCCACACCCCCAACCACCCACTGACCCACCCCTCCACACCCCAATCACCCACTGACCCACCCCTCCACACCCCCAATCACCCACTGACCCACCCCTCCATACCCCCCAATCACCCACTGACCCGCCCCTCCATAACCCCCAATCACCCACTTACCCTCCCCTCCATACCCCCAATCACCCACTGACCCAGCACTCCACACCCCCAATCACCAACTGACCCACCCTTCTACACCCCAATCACCCACTGACCCACCCCTCCACACCCCCAATCACCCACTGACCCACCCCTCCACACCCCCAATCACCCACTGACCCTCCCCTCCATACCGCCCAATCACCCACTGACCCAGCACTCCACACCCCCAATCACCAACTGACCCACCCCTCCACACCCCCAATCACCCACTGACCCACCCCTCCACACCCCCAATCACCCACTGACCCATCCCTCCACACCCCCAATCACCCTCTGACCCACCCCTCCACACCCCCAACCACCCACTGACCCACCCCTCCACACCCACAATCACCCACTGACCCACCCCTCCACACCCCCAATCACCCTCTGACCCACCCCTCCACACCCCCAACCACCCACTGACCCACCCCTCCACACCCCCAATCACCCACTGACCCACCCCTCCACACCCCCAATCACCCACTGACCCACCCCTCCACACACCCAATCACCCTCTGACCCACCCCTCCACACCCCCAATCACCCACTGACCCACCCCTCCACACCCCCAATCACCCACTGACCCACCCCTCCACACCCCCAATCACCCACTGACCCACCCCTCCACACACCCCAATCACCCACTGACCGACCCCTCCACACCCCCAATCACCCACTGACCCACCCCTCCACACTCCAATCACCCACTGACCCACCCCTCCACACCCCCAATCACCCACTGACCCACCCCTCCACACTCCAATCACCCACTGACCCACCCCTCCACACCCCCAACCACCCACTGACCTACCCCTCCACACCCCCAACCACCCACTGACCCACCCCTCCACACCCCCAATCACCCACTGACCCATCCCCCCCACACCCCCAATCACCCACTGACCCATCCCCCCCACACCCCCAATCACCCACTGACCCACCCCTCCACACCCCCAATCACCCACTGACCCATTCCCCCCACACCCCCAATCACCCAGCAACCCACCCCTCCACACCCCCAACCACCCACTGACCCACCCCTCCACACCCCCAATCACCCACTGACCCATCCCCCCACACCCCCAGTCACCCACTGACCCACCCTTCCACACCCCCAACCACCCACTGACCCACCCCTCCACACATCCCCAGCCACCCACTGACCCACCCCTCCACACCCCCAATCACCCACTGACCCACCCCTCCACACCCCCAACCACCCACTGACCCACTCCTCCACACCCCCAACCACCCACTGACCCACCCCTCCACACCCCAATCACCCACTGACCCACCCCTCCACACCCCCAATCACCCACTGACCCACCCCTCCACACATCCCCAACCACCCACTGACCCACCCCTCCACACCCCCAATCACCCACTGACCCACCACTCTACACACCCAATCACCCACTGACCCACCCCTCCACACCTCCAACCACCCGCTGACCCACCACTCCACATCCCCAATCACCCACTGACCCACCACTCTACACCCCCAATCACCCACTGACCCGCCCCTCCACACCCACAACCACCCACTGACCCACCCCTCCACACCTCCAACCACCCGCTGACCCACCACTCCACACCCCCAATCACCCACTGACCCACCCCTCCACACCCCCCAACCACCCACTGACCCACCCCTCCACAGCCCCAATCACCCACTGACCCACCCCTCCACACCCCCCAACCACCCACTGACCCACCCATCCACACCCCCAATCACCCACTGACCCGCCCCTCCACAGCCCCAACCACCCACTGACCCACCCCTCCACACCCCCAACCACCCACTGACCCTCCCCTCCACACCCCCAATCACCCACTGACCCACCACTCCACACATCCCCAACCTCCCACTGACCCACCCCTCCCCACCTCCAACCACCCAATGACCCACCCCTCCACACCCCCAATCACACACTGACCCACCCCTCCACACCCCCAATCACTCACTGACCCACCCCTCCACATCCCCAACCTCCCACTGACCCACCCCTCCACACCTCCAACCACCCAATGACCCACCCCTCCACACCCCCAATCACCCACTGACCCACACCTCCACATCCCAACCACCCACTGACCCACCCCTCCACACCCCCAACCACCCACTGACCCACCCCTCCACACCCCCAATCACCCACTGACCCACCCCTCCACACCCCCAACCACCCACTGACCCACTCCTCCACACCCCCAACCACCCACTGACCCACCCCTCCACACCCCAATCACCCACTGACCCACCCCTCCACACCCCCAATCACCCACTGACCCACCCCTCCACACATCCCCAACCACCCACTGACCCACCCCTCCACACCCCCAATCACCCACTGACCCACCCCTCCACATCCCCAACCACCCACTGACCCACTCCTCCACACCCCCAACCACCCACTGACCCACCCCTCCACACCCCAATCAACCACTGACCCACCCCTCCACACCCCCAATCACCCACTGACCCACCCCTCCATACCCCCCAATCACCCACTGACCCGCCCCTCCATACCCCCCAATCACCCACTTACCCTCCCCTCCATACCCCCAATCACCCACTGACGCACCCCTCCACACCCCCAATCACCCACTGACCCACCCCTCCACACCCCCAATCACCCACTGACCCATCCCTCCACACCCCCAATCACCCTCTGACCCACCCCTCCACACCCCCAACCACCCACTGACCCACCCCTCCACACCCACAATCACCCACTGACCCACCCCTCCACACCCCCAATCACCCTCTGACCCACCCCTCCACACCCCCAACCACCCACTGACCCACCCCTCCACACCCCCAATCACCCACTGACCCACCCATCCACACCCCAATCACCCACTGACCCACCCCTCCACACACCCAATCACCCTCTGACCCACCCCTCCACACCCCCAACCACCCACTGACCCACCCCTCCACACCCCCAATCACCCACTGACCCACCCCTCCACACCCCCAATCACCCACTGACCCACCCCTCCACACACCCCAATCACCCACTGACCGACCCCTCCACACCCCCAATCACCCACTGACCCACCCCTCCACACTCCAATCACCCACTGACCCACCCCTCCACACCCCCAATCACCCACTGACCCACCCCTCCACACTCCAATCACCCACTGACCCACCCCTCCACACCCCCAACCACCCACTGACCCACCCCTCCACACCCCCAACCACCCACTGACCCACCCCTCCACACCCCCAATCACCCACTGACCCATCCCCCCCACACCCCCAATCACCCACTGACCCATCCCCCCCACACCCCCAATCACCCACTGACCCACCCCTCCACACCCCCTATCACCCACTGACCCATTCCCCCCACACCCCCAATCACCCAGCAACCCACCCCTCCACACCCCCAACCACCCACTGACCCACCCCTCCACACCCCCAATCACCCACTGACCCATCCCCCCACACCCCCAGTCACCCACTGACCCACCCTTCCACACCCCCAACCACCCACTGACCCACCCCGCCACACATCCCCAGCCACCCACTGACCCACCCCTCCACACCCCCAATCACCCACTGACCCACCCCTCCACACCCCCAACCACCCACTGACCCACTCCTCCACACCCCCAACCACCCACTGACCCACCCCTCCACACCCCAATCACCCACTGACCCACCCCTCCACACCCCCAATCACCCACTGACCCACCCCTCCACACATCCCCAACCACCCACTGACCCACCCCTCCACACCCCCAATCACCCACTGACCCACCACTCTACACACCCAATCACCCACTGACCCGCCCCTCCACACCCACAACCACCCACTGACCAACCCCTCCACACCCCCAACCACCCACTGACTCACCCCTCCACACCCCCAATCACCCACTGACCCGCCACTCCACACCCACAACCACCCACTGAACCACCCATCCACACCTCCAACCACCCGCTGACCCACCACTCCACATCCCCAATCACCCACTGACCCACCACTCTACACCCCCAATCACCCACTGACCCGCCCCTCCACACCCACAACCACCCACTGACCCACCCCTCCACACCTCCAACCACCCGCTGACCCACCACTCCACACCCCCAATCACCCACTGACCCACCCCTCCACACCCCCCAACCACCCACTGACCCACACCTCCACAGCCCCAATCACCCACTGACCCACCCCTCCACACCCCCCAACCACCCACTGACCCACCCCTCCACACCCCCAATCACCCACTGACCCGCCCCTCCACACCCCCAACCACCCACTGACCCACCCCTCCACACCCCCAACCACCCACTGACCCTCCCCTCCACACCCCCAATCACCCACTGACCCACCACTCCACACATCCCCAACCTCCCACTGACCCACCCCTCCCCACCTCCAACCACCCAATGACCCACCCCTCCACACCCCCAATCACCCACTGACCCACCCCTCCACACCCCCAATCACTCACTGACCCACCCCTCCACATCCCCAACCTCCCACTGACCCACCCCTCCACACCTCCAACCACCCAATGACCCACCCCTCCACACCCCCAATCACCCACTGACCCACACCTCCACACCCCAACCACCCACTGACCCACCCCTTCCTCACCCCCAACCACCCACTGACCCTCCACACCCCCAATCACCCACTGACCCACCCCTCCACACCCCAATCACCCACTGACCCACCCCTCCACACATCCCCAACCACCCACTGACCCACCCCTCCACACCCCCAATCACCCACTGACCCACCCCTCCACACCCCCAACCACCCACTGACCCACTCCTCCACACCCCCAACCACCCACTGACCCACCCCTCCACACCCCAATCACCCACTGACCCACCCCTCCACACCCCCAATCACCCACTGACCCACCCCTCCACACATCCCCAACCACCCACTGACCCACCCCTCCACACCCCCAATCACCTACTGACCCACCCCTCCACATCACCAACCACCCACTGACCCACTCCTCCACACCCCCAACCACCCACAGACCCACCCCTCCACAACCCAATCACCCACTGACCCACCCCTCCACACCCCCAATCACCCACTGACCCACCCCTCCATACCCCCCAATCACCCACTGACCCGCCCCTCCATACCCCCCAATCACCCACTTACCCTCCCCTCCATACCCCCCAATCACCCACTGACCCAGCACTCCACACCCCCAATCACCAACTGACCCACACTTCTACACCCCAATCACCCACTGACCCACCCCTCCACACCCCCAATCACCCACTGACCCACCCCTCCACACATCCCCAACCACCCACTGACCCACCCCTCCACACCCCCAATCACCCACTGACCCACCACTCTACACACCCAATCACCCACTGACCCGCCCCTCCACACCCACAACCACCCACTGACCAACCCCTCCACACCCCCAACCACCCACTGACTCACCCCTCCACACCCCCAATCACCCACTGACCCGCCACTCCACACCCTCAACCACCCACTGACCCACCCCTCCACACCTCCAACCACCCGCTGACCCACCACTCCACATCCCCAATCACCCACTGACCCACCACTCTACACCCCCAATCACCCACTGACCCGCCCCTCCACACCCACAACCACCCACTGACCCACCCCTCCACACCTCCAACCACCCGCTGACCCACCACTCCACACCCCCAATCACCCACTGACCCACCCCTCCACACCCCCCAACCACCCACTGACCCACCCCTCCACAGCCCCAATCACCCTCTGACCCACCCCTCCACACCCCCCAACCACCCACTGACCCACCCCTCCACACCCCCAATCACCCACTGACCCGCCCCTCCACACCCCCAACCACCCACTGACCCACCCCTCCACACCCCCAACCACCCACTGACCGTCCCCTCCACACCCCCAATCACCCACTGACCCACCACTCCACACATCCCCAACCTCCCACTGACCCACCCCTCCCCACCTCCAACCACCCAATGACCCACCACTCCACACCCCCAATCACCCACTGACCCACCCCTCCACACCCCCAATCACTCACTGACCCACCCCTCCACATCCCCAACCTCCCACTGACCCACCCCTCCACACCTCCAACCACCCAATGACCCACCCCTCCACACCCCCAATCACCCACTGACCCACACCTCCACACCCCAACCACCCACTGACCCACCCCTCCACACCCCCAACCACCCACTGACCCTCCACACCCCCAATCACCCACTGACCCACCCCTCCACACCCTAATCACCCACTGACCCACCCCTCCACACATCCCCAACCACCCACTGACCCACCCCTCCACACCCCCAATCACCCACTGACCCACCCCTCCACACCCCCAACCACCCACTCACCCACTCCTCCACACCCCCAACCACCCACTGACCCACCCCTCCACACCCCAATCACCCACTGACCCACCCCTCCACACCCCCAAACACCCACTGACCCACCCCTCCACACATCCCCAACCACCCACTGACCCACCCCTCCACACCCCCAATCACCCACTGACCCACCCCTCCACATCCCCAACCACCCACTGACCCACTCCTCCACACCCCCAACCACCCACTGACCCACCCCTCCACACCCCAATCACCCACTGACCCACCCCTCCACACCCCCAATCACCCACTGACCCACCCCTCCATACCCCCAATCACCCACTGACCCGCCCCTCCATACCCCCCAATCACCCACTTACCCTCCCCTCCATACCCCCCAATCACCCACTGACCCACCCCTCCACACCCCCAATCACCCACTGACCCACCCCTCCACACCCCCAATCACCCACTGACCCATCCCTCCACACCCCCAATCACCCTCTGACCCACCCCTCCACACCCCCAACCACCCACTGACCCACCCCTCCACACCCACAATCACCCACTGACCCACCCCTCCACACCCCCAATAACCCTCTGACCCACCCCTCCACACCCCCAACCACCCACTGACCCACCCCTCCACACCCCCAATCACCCACTGACCCACCCCTCCACACCCCAATCACCCACTGACCCACCCCTCCACACACCCAATCACCCTCTGACCCACCCCTCCACACCCCCAACCACCCACTGACCCACCCCTCCACACCCCCAATCACCCACTGACCCACCCCTCCACACCCCCAATCACCCACTGACCCACCCCTCCACACACCCCAATCACCCACTGACCGACCCCTCCACACCCCCAATCACCCACTGACCCACCCCTCCACACTCCAATCACCCACTGACCCACCCCTCCACACCCCCAATCACCCACTGACCCACCCCTCCACACTCCAATCACCCACTGACCCACCCCACCACACCCCCAACCACCCACTGACCCACCCCTCCACACCCCCAACCACCCACTGACCCACCCCTCCACACCCCCAATCACCCACTGACCCATCCCCCCCACACCCCCAATCACCCACTGACCCATCCCCCCCACACCCCCAATCACCCACTGACCCACCCCTCCACACCCCCAATCACCCACTGACCCATTCCCCCCACACCCCCAATCACCCAGCAACCCACCCCTCCACACCCCCAACCACCCACTGACCCACCCCTCCACACCCCCAATCACCCACTGACCCATCCCCCCACACCCCCAGTCACCCACTGACCCACCCTTCCACACCCCCAACCACCCACTGACCCACCCCTCCACACATCCCCAGCCACCCACTGACCCACCCCTCCACACCCCCAATCACCCACTGACCCACCCCTCCACACCCCCAACCACCCACTGACCCACTCCTCCACACCCCCAACCACCCACTGACCCACCCCTCCACACCCCAATCACCCACTGACCCACCCCTCCACACCCCCAATCACCCACTGACCCACCCCTCCACACATCCCCAACCACCCACTGACCCACCCCTCCACACCCCCAATCACCCACTGACCCACCACTCTACACACCCAATCACCCACTGACCCGCCCCTCCACACCCACAACCACCCACTGACCAACCCCTCCACACCCCCAACCACCCACTGACTCACCCCTCCACACCCCCAATCACCCACTGACCCGCCACTCCACACCCACAACCACCCACTGACCCACCCCTCCACACCTCCAACCACCCGCTGACCCACCACTCCACATCCCCAATCACCCACTGACCCACCACTCTACACCCCCAATCACCCACTGACCCGCCCCTCGACACCCACAACCACCCACTGACCCACCCCTCCACACCTCCAACCACCCGCTGACCCACCACTCCACACCCCCAATCACCCACTGACCCACCCCTCCACACCCCCCAACCACCCACTGACCCACCCCTCCACAGCCCCAATCACCCACTGACCCACCCCTCCACACCCCCCAACCACCCACTGACCCACCCCTCCACACCCCCAATCACCCACTGACCCGCCCCTCCACACCCCCAACCACCCACTGACCCACCCCTCCACACCCCCAACCACCCACTGACCCTCCCCTCCACACCCCCAATCACCCACTGACCCACCACTCCACACATCCCCAACCTCCCACTGACCCACCCCTCCCCACCTCCAACCACCCAATGACCCACCCCTCCACACCCCCAATCACCCACTGACCCACCCCTCCACACCCCCAATCACTCACTGACCCACCCCTCCACATCCCCAACCTCCCACTGACCCACCCCTCCACACCTCCAACCACCCAATGACCCACCCCTCCACACCCCCAATCACCCACTGACCCACACCTCCACACCCCAACCACCCACTGACCCACCCCTCCACACCCCCAACCACCCACTGACCCTCCACACCCCCAATCACCCACTGACCCACCCCTCCACACCCCAATCACCCACTGACCCACCCCTCCACACATCCCCAACCACCCACTGACCCACCCCTCCACACCCCCAGTCACCCACTGACCCACCCCTCCACACCCCCAACCACCCACTGACCCACTCCTCCACACCCCCAACCACCCACTGACCCACCCCTCCACACCCCAATCACCCACTGACCCACCCCTCCACACCCCCAATCACCCACTGACCCACCCCTCCACACATCCCCAACCACCCACTGACCCACCCCTCCACACCCCCAATCACCTACTGACCCACCCCTCCACATCACCAACCACCCACTGACCCACTCCTCCACACCCCCAACCACCCACTGACCCACCCCTCCACACCCCAATCACCCACTGACCCACCCCTCCACACCCCCAATCACCCACTGACCCACCCCTCCATACCCCCCAATCACCCACTGACCCGCCCCTCCATACCCCCCAATCACCCACTTACCCTCCCCTCCATACCCCCCAATCACCCACTGACCCAGCACTCCACACCCCCAATCACCAACTGACCCACCCTTCTACACCCCAATCACCCACTGACCCACCCCTCCACACCCCCAATCACCCACTGACCCACCCCTCCACACCCCCAATCACCCACTGACCCTCCCCTCCATACCGCCCAATCACCCACTGACCCAGCACTCCACACCCCCAATCACCAACTGACCCACCCCTCCACCCCTCCACACCCCCAATCACCCACTGACCCACCCCTCCACACCCCCAATCACCCACTGACCCATCCCTCCACACCCCCAATCACCCTCTGACCCACCCCTCCACACCCCCAACCACCCACTGACCCACCCCTCCACACCCACAATCACCCACTGACCCACCCCTCCACACCCCCAATCACCCTCTGACCCACCCCTCCACACCCCCAACCACCCACTGACCCACCCCTCCACACCCCCAATCACCCACTGACCCACCCCTCCACACACCCAATCACCCTCTGACCCACCCCTCCACACCCCCAACCACCCACTGACCCACCCCTCCACACCCCCAATCACCCACTGACCCACCCCTCCACACCCCCAATCACCCACTGACCCACCCCTCCACGCACCCCAATCACCCACTGACCGAACCCTCCACACCCCCAATCACCCACTGACCCACCCCTCCACACTCCAATCACCCACTGACCCACCCCTCCACACCCCCAATCACCCACTGACCCACCCCTCCACACTCCAATCACCCACTGACCCACCCCTCCACACCCCCAACCACCCACTGACCCACCCCTCCACACCCCCAACCACCCACTGACCCACCCCTCCACACCCCCAATCACCCACTGACCCATCCCCCCCACACCACCAATCACCCACTGACCCATCCCCCCCACAACCCCAATCACCCACTGACCCACCCCTCCACACCCCCAATCACCCACTGACCCATCCCCCCACACCCCCAATCACCCAGCAACCCACCCCTCCACACCCCCAACCACCCACTGACCCACCCCTCCACACCCCCAACCACCCACTGACCCACCCCTCTACACCCCCAATCACCCACTGACCCACCACTCTACACCCCCAATCACCCACTGACCCGCCCCTCCACACCCACAACCACCCACTTACCCACACCTCCCCCCAACCATCCACTGACCCACCCCTCCACACCCCCAATCACCCACTTAACCACCCCTCCACACCCCCAATCACCCACTGACACACCCCTCCACACCCCCAATCACCCACTGACCCATCCCTCCACACCCCCAATCACCCACTGACCCACCCCTCCACACCTCCAACCACCCGCTGACCCACCACTCCACACCCCCAATCACCCACTGACCCACCCCTCTACACCCCCCAACCACCCACTGACACACCCCTCCACAGCCCCAATCACCCACTGACCCACCCCTCCACACCCCCCAACCACCCACTGACCCACCCCTCCACACCCCCCAACGACCCACTGATCCACCCCTCCACACCCCCAATCACCCACTGACCCGCCCCTCCACACCCCCAACCACCCACTGACCCACCCCTCCACACCCCCAACCACCCACTGACCCTCCCCTCCACACCCCCAATCACCCGCTGACCCACCCCTCCACACCCCCAATCACTCACTGACCTATCCCCCGCACACCCCCAATCACCCACTGACCCACCCCTCCACATCCCTAATCACCCACTGACCCACCCCTCCACACCCCCAATCACCCACTGACCCACCCCTCCACACCCCCAATCACTCACTGACCCTCCCCTCCACATCCCCAACCTCCCACTGACCCACCCCTCCACACCTCCAACCACCCAATGACCCACCCCTCCACACCCCCAATCACCCACTGACCCACACCTCCACACCCCAACCACCCACTGACCCTCCCCTCCACACCCCCAATCACCCACTGACCCACCCCTCCACACCCCCAATCACCCACTGACCCACCCCTCCACACCCCCCCCAATCACCCACTGACCCACCCCTCCACACCCCCAATCACCCACTGACCCACCCCTCCACACTCCCAACCACCCACTGACCCTCCACACCCCCAATCACCCACTGACCCACCCCTCCACACCCCCAACCACCCACTGACCCACCCCTCCACACCCCAATCACCCACTGACCCACCCCTCCACACCCCCAACCACCCACTGACCCACCCCTCCACACCCCAATCACCCACTGACCCACCCCTCCACACATCCCCAGCCACCCACTGACCCACCCCTCCACACCCCCAATCACCCACTGACCCACCCCTCCACACCTCCAATCACCCAATGACCCACCCCTCCACACCCCCAATCACCCACTGACCCACCCCTCCACACCCCAATCACCCACTGACCCATCCCTCCACACCCCCAATCACCCACTGACCCACCCCTCCACACATCCCCAACCACCCACTGACCCACCCCTCCACACCCCCAATCACCCACTGACCCACCACTCTACACACCCAATCACCCACTGACCCGCCCCTCCACACCCACAACCACCCACTGACCAACCCCTCCACACCCCCAACCACCCACTGACTCACCCCTCCACACCCCCAATCACCCACTGACCCGCCACTCCACACCCACAACCACCCACTGACCAACCCCTCCACACCTCCAACCACCCGCTGACCCACCACTCCACATCCCCAATCACCCACTGACCCACCACTCTACACCCCCAATCACCCACTGACCCGCCCCTCCACACCCACAACCACCCACTGACCCACCCCTCCACACCTCCAACCACCCGCTGACCCACCAGTCCACACCCCCAATCACCCACTGACCCACCCCTCCACACCCCCCAACCACCCACTGACCCACCCCTCCACACCCCCAATCACCCACTGACCCGCCCCTCCAAACCCCCAACCACCAACTGACACACCCCTCCACACCCCCAACCACCCGCTGGCCCTCCCCTCCACACCCCCAATCACCCAGTGACCCACCACTCCACACATCCCCAACCTCCCACTGACCCACCCCTCCACACCTCCAACCACCCAATGACCCACCCCTCCACACCCCCAATCACCCACTGACCCACCCCTCCACACCCCCAATCACCCAATGACCCACCCCTCCACAACCCAATCACCCACTGACCCACACCTCCACACCCCAACCACCCACTGACCCACCCCTCCACACCCCCAACCACCCACTGACCCTCCACACCCCCAATCACCCACTGACCCACCCCTCCACACCCCAATCACCCACTGACCCACCCCTCCACACATCCCCAACCACCCACTGACCCACCCCTCCACACCCCC
This sequence comes from Hemitrygon akajei, assembly GCF_048418815.1. Taxonomy (NCBI): domain Eukaryota; kingdom Metazoa; phylum Chordata; class Chondrichthyes; order Myliobatiformes; family Dasyatidae; genus Hemitrygon; species Hemitrygon akajei. The sequence continues at coordinate 56,189,762 of NC_133149.1, forward strand.
AATCACCCACTGACCCACCCCTCCACACCCCCAACCACCCACTGACCCACTCCTCCACACCCCCAACCACCCACTGACCCACCCCTCCACACCCCAATCACCCACTGACCCACCCCTCCACACCCCCAATCACCCACTGACCCACCCCTCCACACATCCCCAACCACCCACTGACCCACCCCTCCACACCCCCAATCACCCACTGACCCACCCCTCCACATCCCCAACCACCCACTGACCCACTCCTCCACACCCCCAACCACCCACTGACCCACCCCTCCACACCCCAATCACCCACTGACCCACCCCTCCACATCCCCAATCACCCACTGACCCACCCCTCCATACCCCCCAATCACCCACTGACCCGCCCCTCCATACCCCCCAATCACCCACTTACCCTCCCCTCCATACCCCCCAATCACCCACTGACCCAGCACTCCACACCCCCAATCACCAACTGACCCACCCTTCTACACCCCAATCACCCACTGACCCACCCCTCCACACCCCCAATCACCCACTGACCCTCCCCTCCATACCGCCCAATCACCCACTGACCCAGCACTCCACACCCCCAATCACCAACTGACCCACCCCTCCACACCCCCAATCACCCACTGACCCACCCCTCCACACCCCCAATCACCCACTGACCCATCCCTCCACACCCCCAATCACCCTCTGACCCACCCCTCTTCACCCCCAACCACCCACTGACCCACCCCTCCACACCCACAATCACCCACTGACCCACCCCTCCACACCCCCAATCACCCTCTGACCCACCCCTCCACACCCCCAACCACCCACTGACCCACCACTCCACACCCCCAATCACCCACTGACCCACCCCTCCACACCCCCAATCACCCACTGACCCACCCCTCCACACACCCAATCACCCTCTGACCCACCCCTCCACACCCCGAACCACCCACTGACCCACCCCTCCACACCCCCAATCACCCACTGACCCACCCCTCCACACCCCCAATCACCCACTGACCCACCCCTCCACACACCCCAATCACCCACTGACCGACCCCTCCACACCCCCAATCACCCACTGACCCACCCCTCCACACTCCAATCACCCACTGACCCACCCCTCCACACCCCCAATCACCCACTGACCCACCCCTCCACACTCCACACCCACTGACCCACCCCTCCACACCCCCAACCACCCACTGACCCACCCCTCCACACCCCCAATCACCCACTGACCCATCCCCCCCCACACCCCCAATCACCCACTGACCCATCCCCCCCAACCCCCAATCACCCACTGACCCACCCCTCCACACCCCCAATCACCCACTGACCCATCCCCCCCACACCCCCAATCACCCAGCAACCCACCCCTCCACACCCCCAACCACCCACTGACCCACCCCTCCACACCCCCAATCACCCACTGACCCATCCCCCCACACCCCCAGTCACCCACTGACCCACCCTTCCACACCCCCAACCACCCACTGACCCACCCCTCCACACATCCCCAGCCACCCACTGACCCACCCCTCCACACCCCCAATCACCCACTGACCCACCCCTCCACACCCCCAACCACCCACTGACCCACTCCTCCACACCCCCAACCACCCACTGACCCACCCCTCCACACCCCAATCACCCACTGACCCACCCCTCCACACCCCCAATCACCCACTGACCCACCCCTCCACACATCCCCAACCCCCCACTGACCCACCCCTCCACTACCCCAATCACCCACTGACCCACCACTCTACACACCCAATCACCCACTGACATGCCCCTCCACACCCACAACCACCCACTGACCAACCCCTCCACACCCCCAACCACCCACTGACCCACCCCTCCACACCCCCCAACCACCCACTGACCCACCCCTCCACAGCCCCAATCACCCACTGACCCACCCCTCCACACCCCCCAACCACCCACTGACCCACCCCTCCACACCCCCAATCACCCACTGACCCGCCCCTCCACACCCCCAACCACCCACTGACCCACCCCTCCACACCCCCAACCACCCACTGACCCTCCCCTCCACACCCCCAATCACCCAATGACCCACCCCTCCACACCCCCAATCACCCACTGACCCACCCCTCCACACCCCCAATCACTCACTGACCCACCCCTACACATCCCCAACCTCCCACTGACCCACCCCTCCACACCCCCAATCACCCACTGACCCACCCCTCCACACCCCTAATCACCCACTGACCCATCCCTCCACACCCCCAATCACCCTCTGACCCACCCCTCCACACCCCCAACCACCCACTGACCCACCCCTCCACACCCACAATCACCCACTGACCCACCCCTCCACACCCCCAATCACCCTCTGACCCACCCCTCCACACCCCCAACCACCCACTGACACACCCCTCCACACCCCCAATCACCCACTGACCCACCCCTCCACACACCCAATCACCCTCTGACCCACCCCTCCACACCCCCAACCACCCACTGACCCACCCCTCCACACCCCCAATCACCCATTGACCCACCCCTCCACACCCCCAATCACCCACTGACCCACCCCTCCACACACCCCAATCACCCACTGACCGACCCCTCCACACCCCCAATCACCCACTGACCCACCCCTCCACACTCCAATCACCCACTGCCCCATCCCCCCACACCCCCAGTCACCCACTGACCCACCCTTCCACACCCCCAACCACCCACTGACCCACCCCTCCACACCCCCAGTCACCCACTGACCCACCCTTCCACACCCCCAACCACCCACTGACCCACCCCTCCACACCCCCAACCACCCACTGACCCACCCCTCCACACCCTCAACCACCCTCTGACCCACCCCTCCACACCCTCAATTACCCACTGACCCACCCCTCCACACCCCAATCACACACTGACCCACCCCTCCACACCACCAATCACTCACTGACCCACCCCTCCACACCCCCAACCACCCACTGACCCACCCCTCCACACCCCCAATCACCCACTGACCCACCCCTCCACACCCCCAATCACCCAGTGACCCACCCCTCCACACCCCCAGTCACCCACTGACCCACCCTTCCACACCCCCAACCACCCACTGACCCACCCCTCCACACCCCCAACCACCCACTGACCCACCCCTCCACACCCTCAACCACCCACTGACCCACCCCTCCACACCCTCAATTACCCACTGACCCACCCCTCCACACCCCAATCACACACTGACCCACCCCTCCACACCACCAATCACTCACTGACCCACCCCTCCACACCCCCAACCACCCACTGACCCACCCCTCCACACCCCCAATCACCCACTGACCCACCCCTCCACACCCCCAGTCACCCACTGACCCACCCTTCCACACCCCCAACCACCCACTGACCCACCCCTCCACACCCCCAACCACCCACTGACCCACCCCTCCACACCCTCAACCACTCACTGACCCACCCCTCCACACTCCCAATCACCCACTGACCCACCCCTCCACACCCCCAATCACCCACTGTCCCATCCCTCCACACCCCCAATCACCCACTGACCCACCCCTCCACACACCCAATCACCCACTGACCCACCCCTCCACACCCCCAATCACCCACTGACCCACCCCTACACACCCCCAACCACCCACTGACCCTCCCCTCCACACCCCCAATCACCCACTGACCCACCCCTACACACCCCCAACCACCCACTGACCCTCCCCTCCACACACCCAATCACCCACTGACCCAACCCTCCACACCCCCAATCACCCACTGACCCACCCCTATAGAAACATAGAAAACCTACAGCACAATACAAGCCCTTCGGCACAGTTGTGCCAAACATGTCCCTACCTCAGAAATTACTAGGCTTACCTATAGCCCTCTATTTTTCTAAGCTCCATGTACTTATCCAAAAGTTTCTTAAAGGACCCTATCGTATCCACCTCCACCACCGTCGCCGGCAGCCCATTCCACGCACTCACCACTCTCTGAGTAAAAAACTTACCCCTGACATCTCCTCTGTACCTACTCCCCAGCACCTTAAACCTGTGCCCTCTTGTGGCAACCATTTCAGCCCCGGGGAAAAGCCTCTGACTATCCACATGATCAATGCCTCTCATCAACTTGTACACCTCTATCAGGTCAACTCTCATCCTCCGTCGCTCCAAGGAGAAAAGGCCGAGTTCACTCAACCTATTCTCATAAGGCATGCTCCCCAATCCAGGCAACATCCTTGTAAATCTC
>NC_133149.1:56198994-56346494 GCF_048418815.1 Hemitrygon akajei
CCCAACCCATTTCCCTCCAGCCTATCACTTCCCAGCTCTCTCCACTTCTTATCCCCCCTCGACCATTCCACATTACTTCACTCCTGATGAAGGGTTTCGGCCCGAAACGTCGTCACTACCTCCTCCCGTAGACGCTGTCTGGCCTGCTGAGTTCTGCCAGCATTTTGTGTTTTTTTTATTTAACTTGTGATTTATCTGGTTTAAGTTATTAGATTAAGTAGGTACTAATAAACAGTGGTTTTTAGCATCAAAACCAGACTCCAGGCCTGGTCTGATGCTGCCGGTTCTTTTAAACCGTTGTGTGTACGTAACATTGGGAATTCGCCGTTGCTTCCGCTATTTATTACACCATTTCTTTATTTTTGTATGAAACCCTCGGGTTCTGTCGTCTGCGTGAGTCTAGGGAAAGACGATCTCTGACCCCGCCAAACGTACGAGATTGAGGTGCAGAACCCCCTGTTTGTGTGGACGCCGCGTGATCTGTTCCTCGGCAACGAATCAGTACTGCGAAATAACAGACAGCACACCATATGCAATTAAGTGATTTAGCTCTTTAATTCTTAAGTTGACTGCAGGGGTTAGATAAAGAAAAGCAAAAAGAAAAGGGCCCATTTTAAATCCGACAGTCTAATGTTCACAAGCCGGGGCTCACGGTTTCCCTTCCGCTGGTCCTCCGTCGATTCCTCCCCCCACCCCCGGGGCTTCGTCGACTCCCGGCCCCTCTCCAAGTCCGCTCCGTCCTGCTGGCTACGACCCCCTCCGTTCTGGCGTCTCCTCTCCCCCGTCTCCCGCCGAGCAGAAGACCCGGCTCAACGAGAAAAAAAACCACTCCCGTCACGGACGGCGCACGTTCCAAAGCTCCCCCCGTTATCTCCAGCCGTAACCCAAACACTGCCGCTACAGAAGGAACCATTGCATTAGCAGTGAAACCCCTTCCCAGCATCTTGCGCGTAACTTAGATTTCTGTCTTTGCACGGCAGCACAGAATATTCCACATTGTGCGTCAGTGATAAAAACCAGCTTGCGAATGTTCAGCATCTGTGGGCAGCTCGATACTTGTCAGCTCTGCCAATTCCAAAGAGAATGTTAAATAAATTTTATCACTGTTCGGCAAATTAAAACAATAATAATCATTGGTTAAAATTGCAATGATTCTGAACCGCCCATTACAATCTTGGCATTTTACAGATCACTGATCCGGTACTTGGCTCGTTCACCTTGGAGAATTCATCGGGATTTTAAACAACTAATTCATTTAATCCCAATCAAACCACAAATGATACAAGCACGATTTTTTTTTCAGCTGGTTGACTTTAAAGCTCAGCAAGATTTTTTTTTTTTAGGCAGTCTCAGATATAAAATTCTGCCAATAGAAAGATTAAACATTTTGTTCAGTTTAAAACTCATTGACGTGTCTCCATTCACCAGCCGGCACATTAATCCAGCCTTTGATGTCTCTGCAGGAGCTGAGCGTTGCACATCACATCGGCACGCTCCTGACGCACACTGATCTAAGGCCGATGCTGGCAGAATGTGGCCTTGTGTACGACCCTCGGAACCTAATTTATCAGGTAAACCTGTGCACCTGTACACCGGCTCGTTAATGCAAATATCCAATCAGACAGAGACCACTGTATCAGACACACCTGTACACCTGCTCGTTAATGCAAATATCCAATCAGACAGTGACCACTGTATCAGACACACCTGTACACCTGCTCGATAATGCAAATGTCCAATCAGACAGTGACCACTGTATCAGACACACCTGTACACCTGCTCGATAATGCAAATGTCCAATCAGACTCAGTGACCACTGTATCAGACACACCTGTACACCTGCTCGTTAATGCAAATGTCCAATCAGACTCAGTGACCACTGTATCAGACACACCTGTACACCTGCTCGTTAATACAAATGTCCAATCAGACTCAGTGACCACTGTATCAGACACACCTGTACACCTGCTCGTTAATGCAAATGTCCAATCAGACTCAGTGACCACTGTATCAGACACACCTGTACACCTGCTCGTTAATGCAAATGTCCAATCAGACTCAGTGACCACTGTATCAGACACACCTGTACACCTGCTCGTTAATGCAAATGTCCAATCAGACTCAGTGACCACAGTATCAGACACACCTGTACACCTGCTCGTTAATACAAATGTCCAATCAGACTCAGTGACCACTGTATCAGACACACCTGTACACCTGCTCGTTAATGCAAATGTCTAATCAGACAGTGACCACTGTATCAGACACACCTGTACACCTGCTCGATAATGCAAATGTCCAATCAGACTCAGTGACCACTGTATCAGACACACCTGTACACCTGCTCGTTAATGCAAATGTCCAATCAGACTCAGTGACCACTGTATCAGACACACCTGTACACCTGCTCGTTAATGCAAATGTCCAATCAGACTCAGTGACCACTGTATCAGACACACCTGTACACCTGCTCGTTAATGCAAATGTCCAATCAGACTCAGTGACCACTGTATCAGACACACCTGTACACCTGCTCGTTAATGCAAATGTCCAATCAGACTCAGTGACCACTGTATCAGACACACCTGTACACCTGCTCGTTAATGCAAATGTCCAATCAGACTCAGTGACCACTGTATCAGACACACCTGTACACCTGCTCGTTAATACAAATGTCCAATCAGACTCAGTGACCACTGTATCAGACACACCTGTACACCTGCTCGTTAATGCAAATGTCCAATCAGACTCAGTGACCACTGTATCAGACACACCTGTACACCTGCTCGTTAATGCAAATGTCTAATCAGACAGTGACCACTGTATCAGACACACCTGTACACCTGCTCGATAATGCAAATGTCCAATCAGACTCAGTGACCACTGTATCAGACACACCTGTACACCTGCTCGTTAATGCAAATGTCCAATCAGACTCAGTGACCACTGTATCAGACACACCTGTACACCTGCTCGCTAATGCAAATGTCCAATCAGACTCAGTGACCACTGTATCAGACACACCTGTACACCTGCTCGTTAATGCAAATGTCCAATCAGACTCAGTGACCACTGTATCAGACACACCTGTACACCTGCTCGTTAATGCAAATGTCCAATCAGACTCAGTGACCACTGTATCAGACACACCTGTACACCTGCTCGTTAATGCAAATGTCCAATCAGACAGTGACCACTGTATCAGACACACCTGTACACCTGCTCGTTAATACAAATGTCCAATCAGACTCAGTGACCACTGTATCAGACACACCTGTACACCTGCTCGTTAATGCAAATGTCCAATCAGACAGTGACCACTGTATCAGACACACCTGTACACCTGCTCGTTAATGCAAATATCCAATCAGACAGTGACCACTGTATCAGACACACCTGTACACCTGCTCGTTAATACAAATGTCCAATCAGACTCAGTGACCACTGTATCAGACACACCTGTACACCTGCTCGCTAATGCAAATGTCCAATCAGACTCAGTGACCACTGTATCAGACACACCTGTACACCTGCTCGTTAATGCAAATGTCCAATCAGACTCAGTGACCACTGTATCAGACACACCTGTACACCTGCTCGTTAATGCAAATGTCCAATCAGACTCAGTGACCACTGTATCAGACACACCTGTACACCTGCTCGTTAATGCAAATGTCCAATCAGACAGTGACCACTGTATCAGACACACCTGTACACCTGCTCGTTAATACAAATGTCCAATCAGACTCAGTGACCACTGTATCAGACACACCTGTACACCTGCTCGTTAATGCAAATGTCCAATCAGACAGTGACCACTGTATCAGACACACTTGTACACCTGCTCGTTAATACAAATGTCCAATTAGACTCAGTGACCACTGTATCAGACACACCTGTACACCTGCTCGTTAATACAAATGTCCAATCAGACTCAGTGACCACTGTATCAGACACACCTGTACACCTGCTCGTTAATACAAATGTCCAATCAGACTCAGTGACCACTGTATCAGACACACCTGTACACCTGCTCGTTAATGCAAATGTCCAATCAGACAGTGACCACTGTATCAGACACACCTGTACACCTGCTCGTTAATGCAAATGTCCAATCAGACTCAGTGACCACTGTATCAGACACACCTGTACACCTGCTCGTTAATGCAAATATCCAATCAGACAGTGACCACTGTATCAGACACACCTGTACACCTGCTCGTTAATGCAAATGTCCAATCAGACTCAGTGACCACTGTATCAGACACACCTGGACACCTGCTCGTTAATGCAAATGTCCAATCAGTCAGTGACCACTGTATCAGACACACCTGTACACCTGCTCGTTAATGCAAATGTCCAATCAGACTCAGTGACCACTGTATCAGACACACCTGTACACCTGCTCGTTAATGCAAATGTCCAATCAGACTCAGTGACCACTGTATCAGACACACCTGTACACCTGCTCGTTAATGCAAATGTCCAATCAGACTCAGTGACCACTGTATCAGACACACCTGTACACCTGCTCGTTAATGCAAATGTCCAATCAGACTCAGTGACCACTGTATCAGACACACCTGTACACCTGCTCGCTAATGCAAATGTCCAATCAGACTCAGTGACCACTGTATCAGACACACCTGTACACCTGCTCGTTAATGCAAATGTCCAATCAGACTCAGTGACCACTGTATCAGACACACCTGTACACCTGCTCGTTAATGCAAATGTCCAATCAGACTCAGTGACCACTGTATCAGACACACCTGTACACCTGCTCGTTAATGCAAATGTCCAATCAGACTCAGTGACCACTGTATCAGACACACCTGTACACCTGCTCGTTAATGCAAATGTCCAATCAGACTCAGTGACCACTGTATCAGACACACCTGTACACCTGCTCGTTAATGCAAATGTCCAATCAGACTCAGTGACCACTGTATCAGACACACCTGTACACCTGCTCGTTAATGCAAATGTCCAATCAGTCTCAGTGACCACTGTATCAGACACACCTGTACACCTGCTCGTTAATGCAAATGTCCAATCAGACTCAGTGACCACTGTATCAGACACACCTGTACACCTGCTCGTTAATACAAATGTCCAATCAGACTCAGTGACCACTGTATCAGACACACCTGTACACTTGCTCATTAATACAAATGTCCAATCAGACTCAGTGACCACTGTATCAGACACACCTGTACACCTGCTCATTAATGCAAATATCCAATCAGACTCAGTGACCACTGTATCAGACACACCTGTACACGTGCTCGTTAATACAAATGTCCAATCAGACTCAGTGACCACTGTATCAGACACACCTGTACACCTGCTCGTTAATACAAATGTCCAATCAGACTCAGTGACCACTGTATCAGACACACCTGTACACCTGCTCGTTAATACAAATATCCAATCAGACTCAGTGACCACTGTATCAGACACACCTGTACACTTGCTCATTAATACAAATGTCCAATCAGACTCAGTGACCACTGTATCAGACACACCTGTACACCTGCTCGTTAATACAAATATCCAATCAGACTCAGTGACCACTGTATCAGACACACCTGTACACTTGCTCATTAATACAAATGTCCAATCAGACTCAGTGACCACTGTATCAGACACACCTGTACACCTGCTCGTTAATACAAATGTCCAATCAGACTCAGTGAACACTGTATCAGACACACCTGTACACCTGATGATAAGTGCAAATGTCCAATCAGACTCAGTGACCACTGTATCAGACACACCTGTACACCTGCTCGTTAATACAAATGTCCAATCAGACTCAGTGACCACTGTATCAGACACACCTGTACACCTGCTCGTTAATACAAATATCCAATCAGACTCAGTGACCACTGTATCAGACACACCTGTACACCTGCTCGTTAATACAAATGTCCAATCAGACTCAGTGACCACTGTATCAGACACACCTGTACACCTGCTCGTTAATACAAATGTCCAATCAGACTCAGTGAACACTGTATCAGACACACCTGTACACCTGATGATAAGTGCAAATGTCCAATCAGACTCAGTGACCACTGTATCAGACACACCTGTACACCTGCTCGTTAATACAAATGTCCAATCAGACTCAGTGACCACTGTATCAGACACACCTGTACACCTGCTCGTTAATACAAATATCCAATCAGACAGTGACCACTGTATCAGACACACCTGTACACTTGCTCATTAATACAAATGTCCAATCAGACTCAGTGACCACTGTATCAGACACACCTGTACACCTGCTCGTTAATACAAATATCCAATCAGACTCAGTGACCACTGTATCAGACACACCTGTACACTTGCTCATTAATACAAATGTCCAATCAGTCAGTAACCACTGTATCAGACACACCTGTACACCTGCTCGTTAATGCAAATATCCAATCAGACTCAGTGACCACTGTATCAGACACACCTGTACACCTGATGATAAGTGCAAATGTCCAATCTGCCAGTCGTGTGGCAGCGACTCGATGCATGAAAGCACGCAGGCACGGTCGAGAGGTTCTGCTGTTGTTCGGACCGAACATCAGAATGGGGAACAAACGTGACCATTGGTGCCAGACAGGGTGGTTTGAGTAGCTCAGAAACGGCTGATCTCCCGGGAGCTTTACACACAGCGGTCTCCGGAGTTCACAGAGAACGGTGCGAAAAATACAAAGTATCCAGTGAGCGAGCGACAGTTCTGTGGGTGAAAACACTTCGTTTATGAGAGAGGGCTGTGGAGAGCGGTTCAAGCTGAGAGGAAGCTGACGGTAACTCAAATAACCACACGTTTCAACAGCGGTGTGCAGAGGAGCATCTCTGAACGCACCACACGTCGAACCGTGAAGTGGACGGGCCACAGCAGCTGAAGACCATTAACACACACTCACTGAAAACTTGATAACTTCCCCATAAACCGTGTGTTCTTCAGATCTTTGAACCGCCAGATACGATGAGCCGGTTAAATTGGGTCACTTCCTCGTCACTCTCTACAGAGAACCTGATTTAAAATGTAAAGGGACTACAGAGGGTACAATTGCAATTTTAGATTTTATGACAACCCGGTCACCAACATCCCTCTCTATAGAGAACCTGATTTAAAAAGTAAAGGAACTACAGAGGGTACAATTATGATTTTAGAATATAGGTGTCAGGAGAGGGGACCAGAATGGACCCAAATGCAGGACGCGGGCACTGAAGTACTAGGGGTAGGACAGGATGGGGATTCCATGGCATGCAAGGGTTAATGCAGGCAGGGCAGGATCCCAGAGTTCCGGAGAGACAGGTGGAGCAGGATCCCAGAGATCTGGCAAGACAGGGGGAGCAGGATCCCAGAGTTCCGGCGAGACAGGCGGAGCAGGATCCCAGATTTCCGGGGATGCAGAGGGAGCAGGATCCCAGATTTCCGGTGAGACAGGCGGAGCAGGATCCCAGATTTCTGGGGATGCAGAGGGAGCAGGATCCCAGATTTCCGGGGATGCAGAGGGAGCAGGATCCCAGAGTTCCGGCGAGACAGGCGGAGCAGGATCCCAGATTTCCGGGGATGCAGAGGGAGCAGGATCCCAGATTTCCGGGGATGCAGAGGGAGCAGGATCCCAGATTTCCGGGGATGCAGAGGGAGCAGGATCCCAGATTTCCGGTGAGACAGGCGGAGCAGGATCCCAGATTTCCGGGGATGCAGAGGGAGCAGGATCCCAGATTTCCGGGGATGCAGAGGGAGCAGGATCCCAGATTTCCGGGGATGCAGAGGGAGCAGGATCCCAGAGTTCTGGCGAGACAGGCGGAGCACGATCCCAGAGTTCCGGCGGGACAGGCGGAGCACGATCCCAGAGTTCCGGCGGGACAGGCGGAGCACGATCCCAGAGTTCCGGCGGGACAGGCGGAGCACGATCCCAGAGTTCCGGCGGGGCAGGCGGAGCGGGATCCCAGAGTTCCGGCGGGGCAGGCGGAGCGGGATCCCAGAGTTCCGGCGGGGCAGGCGGAGCGGGATCCCAGAGTTCCGGCGGGGCAGGCGGAGCGGGATCCCAGAGTTCCGGCGGGGCAGGCGGAGCGGGATCCCAGAGTTCCGGCGGGGCAGGCGGAGCGGGATCCCAGAGTTCCGGCGGGGCAGGCGGAGCGGGATCCCAGAGTTCCGGCGGGGCAGGCGGAGCGGGATCCCAGAGTTCCGGCGGGGCAGGCGGAGCGGGATCCCAGAGTTCCGGCGGGGCAGGCGGAGCGGGATCCCAGAGTTCCGGCGGGACAGGCGGAGCGGGATCCCAGAGTTCCGGCGGGACAGGCGGAGCGGGATCCCAGAGTTCCGGCGGGACAGGCGGAGCGGGATCCCAGAGTTCCGGAGAGACAGGGGGAGCGGGATCCCAGAGTTCCGGAGAGACAGGGGGAGCGGGATCCCAGAGTTCCGGTGAGAGACGGGGAGCAGGATCCCAGAGTTCCGGCGGGACAGGCGGAGCGGGATCCCAGAGTTCCGGCGGGACAGGCGGAGCGGGATCCCAGAGTTCCGGCGGGACAGGCGGAGCGGGATCCCAGAGTTCCGGCGGGGCAGGCGGAGCGGGATCCCAGAGTTCCGGCGGGGCAGGCGGAGCGGGATCCCAGAGTTCCGGCGGGGCAGGCGGAGCGGGATCCCAGAGTTCCGGCGGGGCAGGCGGAGCGGGATCCCAGAGTTCCGGCGGGGCAGGCGGAGCGGGATCCCAGAGTTCCGGCGGGGCAGGCGGAGCGGGATCCCAGAGTTCCGGCGGGGCAGGCGGAGCGGGATCCCAGAGTTCCGGCGGGACAGGCGGAGCGGGATCCCAGAGTTCCGGCGGGACAGGGGGAGCGGGATCCCAGAGTTCCGGTGAGAGACGGGGAGCGGGATCCCAGAGTTCCGGCGGGACAGGCAGAGCGGGATCCCAGAGTTCCGGCGTGACAGGCAGAGCGGGATCCCAGAGTTCCGGCGGGACAGGCAGAGCGGGATCCCAGAGTTCCGGCGGGACAGGCAGAGCGGGATCCCAGAGTTCCGGCGGGACAGGCAGAGCGGGATCCCAGAGTTCCGGAGAGACAGGTGGAGCGGGATCCCAGAGCTCCGGTGATACAGGCGGAGCCGGATCCCAGAGTTCCGGCGACACAGGCGGAGCAGGATCCCAGAGTTCCGGCGACACAGGCGGAGCAGGATCCCAGAGTTCCGGTGGGGCAGGAGGATCTCAGGGTTCGTGGCAGGCAGAAGAGCCCCCGGGGCGGGCGCATAACTCCTGGGCCGGTGCGGGCACAACCTGTAGTGAGCAGTGGGTGGTAAGGGTAGGAGTCCTTAGGACGGGCCGCATCCTGGGCAGGACCACCTCCCACGCGGAGACACGGAGGTCAGGGCAAGGTGTGGGGCCCAACCCATCTGAGGTGAGGGGTAGGAAGGGGACCGAGTCCCCCCGCGGGGCAACGGCAGATGGCCTGGCTCCCCCGACAGAGTAAAAGGACAGGGAGGGGCAGAACCACTCGAGGGGTAACAGCGAGGGCCTTGCTTACCCGCCGGAGGCAAGGGAACAGAAGGGAGCTGTGTCCAGGGTGAGCAGCAGGGCAACCGGGATACACCAGTAAATTGGGAGGAGCAAGCAGACAGCACAACAGCGCCGGCAAGGTGAATACGGTGGAACAGCGGGACCAGCGCACACGAGAGAAGCAGGAAAACAAGATGATCCCAGACAGAACCGATACAGAGCAGGTCAGGACCTGGGCAGAACTGTACTCAGAGCAAACAAACCAGGTACAGAGCAGATTAAACCAGCTTCAGAGCTGGACAACCCCCCAACTAGGCTCAGTCCCCGAACCCCTTATAAACACCTGCCCCCAATAGGCAACAGGTGTACCTCCTTAAGCCAAGATGATCCAATGGCTCCGGGTGACAGGAGGGCTGGCTGCAATGCCTGGAGTCCGGAGTCTACGGACCGGAGAAAGACCGGGAAGGCGGGCTCGGAACCGGACCCCAACATTAGGACAATCTAGGTGTCCCTGGGTCACCGGTAGCTCTCGGTACAGGGAATCCCAGCCTGGGAATTACCAATGGCCGTGTGCCTCGTGGACTGGGAAAACGGGGGCGTTTTCGCTGAGGATCCCCGCTAACTGGGTCGTTGGTTCACGGGGGCAGCAGTTTGACTGGGCCAAAACGGACAAGTTCCAAAGTGTCCCAGTTAATTGGAGTCCACAGCATGCGCCAGGCGAATCGTTCGATAGACAGTTGGGTAATCTGTAGCTTCAGGTACTGAGAGAGGACAACAATAATTTCACTTTGCAGCTACTCAACAAGTTGCTCTCAGCTCACCACGGTAACGTAGCGGGAACCGTTATGCTGCTACAGCTCGGGGGCATCCCAAACTCCACAAGGAATTTGGGGTTAAAAATTGGTCACTGTCTGTAAGGAAATTGTACAAACTCCCTCTCCCGCAGTCCGCAGGATAATGTTGTGATTCACCCCACACTGTTACAGATCGAGGATCGGAGTTTGGAGTCACTGTCTGTGAGGAGTTTGTACGGTCTCCCCCTCCCACGGTCCACAGGATAATGTTGTGATTCACCCCACACGGTTACAGATCGAGGATCGGAGTTTGGAGTCACTGTCTGTGAAGAGTTTGTACGGTCTCCCCCTCCCATGGTCCACAGGATAATGTTGTGATTCACCCCACACTGTTACAGATCGAGGATCGGAGTTTGGAGTCACTGTCTGTGAGGAGTTTGTACGATATCCCCCTCCCACGGTCCGCAGGATAATGTTGTGATTCACCCCACACTGTTACAGATCGAGGATCGGAGTTTGGAGTCACTGTCTGTGAGGAGTTTGTACGATCTCCCCCTCCCACGGTCTGCAGGATAATGTTGTGATTCACCCCACACTGTTACAGATCGAGGATCGGAGTTTGGAGTCACTGTCTCTGAGGAGTTTGTACGATCTCCCCCTCCCATGGTCCACAGGATAATGTTGTGATTCACCCCACACTGTTACAGATCGGGGGGATCGGAGTTTGGAGTCACTGTCTGTGAGGAGTTTGTACGATCTCCCCCTCCCACGGTCTACGTGATAATGTTGTGATTCACCCCACACTGTTACAGATCGGGGGGATCGGAGTTTGGAGTCACTGTCTGTGAGGAGTTTGTACGATCTCCAACTCCCACGGTCCACAGGATAATGTTGTGATTCACCCCACACTGTTACAGATCGAGGGGATCGGAGTTTGGAGTCACTGTCTGTGAGGAGTTTGTACGATCTCCCCCTCCCACGGTCCACAGGATAATGTTGTGATTCACCCCACACTGTTACAGATCGAGGATCGGAGTTTGGAGTCACTGTCTCTGAGGAGTTTGTACGATCTCCACCTCCCACGGTCCACAGGATAATGTTGTGATTCACCCCACACTGTTACAGATCGAGGATCGGAGTTTGGAGTCACTGTCTGTGAGGAGTTCGTACGATCTCCAACTCCCACGGTCCACAGGATAATGTTGTGATTCACCCCTCACTGTTACAGATCGGGGGGTTCGGAGTCTGGAGTCACTGTCTGTGAGGAGTTTGTACGATCTCCCCCTCCCACGGTCCACAGGATAATGTTGTGATTCACCCCACACTGTTACAGATCGAGGATCGGAGTCTGGAGTCACTGTCTGTGAGCAGTTTGTACGATCTCCCCCTCCCACGGTCCACAGGATAATGTTGTGATTCACCCCTCACTGTTACAGATCGAGGATCGGAGTCTGGAGTCACTGTCTGTGAGGAGTTTGTACGGTCTCCCCCTCCCACGGTCCACAGGATAATATTGTGATTCACACCACACTGTTACAGATCGAGGATCGGAGTCTGGAGTCACTGTCTGTGAGGAGTTTGTACGGTCTCCCCCTCCCACGGTCCACAGGATAATGTTGTGATTCACCCCACACTGTTACAGATCGGGGGGATCGGAGTCTGGAGTCACTGTCTGTGAGCAGTTTGTACGATCTCCACCTCCCACGGTCCGCAGGATAATATTGTGATTCACACCACACTGTTACAGATCGAGGATCGGAGTCTGGAGTCACTGTCTGTGAGGAGTTTGTACGGTCTCCCCCTCCCACGGTCCACAGGATAATGTTGTGATTCACCACACACTGTTACAGATCGGGGGGATCGGAGTCTGGAGTCACTGTCTGTGAGCAGTTTGTACGATCTCCACCTCCCACGGTCCGCAGGATAATATTGTGATTCACACCACACTGTTACAGATCGAGGATCGGAGTCTGGAGTCACTGTCTGTGAGGAGTTTGTACGGTCTCCCCCTCCCACGGTCCACAGGATAATGTTGTGATTCACCTCTCACTGTTACAGATCGGGGGGATCGGAGTCTGGAGTCACTGTCTGTGAGGAGTTAGTACGATCGCCCCCTCCCACGGTCCACAGGATAATGTTGTGATTCACCCCTCACTGTTACAGATCGAGGATCGGAGTCTGGGGTCACTGTCTGTGAGGAGTTTGTACGATCTCCCCCTCCCACGGTCCACAGGATAATGTTGTGATTCACCCCTCACTGTTACAGATCGGGGGGATCGGAGTTTGGAGTCACTGTCTGTGAGGAGTTTGTACGATCTCCCCCTCCCACGGTCCGCAGGATAATGTTGTGATTCACCCCACACTGTTACAGATCGAGGAGATCGGAGTTTGGAGTCACTGTCTGTGAGGAGTTTGTACGATCTCCACCTCCCACGGTCCACAGGATAATGTTGTGATTCACCACACACTGTTACAGATCGAGGATCGGAGTTTGGAGTCACTGTCTGTGAGGAGTTTGTACGATCTCCCCCTCCCACGGTCCACAGGATAATGTTGTGATTCACCCCTCACTGTTACAGATCGAGGATCGGAGTCTGGAGTCACTGTCTGTGAGGAGTTTGTACGATCTCCCCCTCACACGGTCCACAGGATAATGTTGTGATTCACCCCTCACTGTTACAGATCGAGGATTGGAGTCTGGAGTCACAGTCTGTGAGGAGTTTGTACGATCTCCCCCTCCCACGGTCCACAGGATAATGTTGTGATTCACCCCTCACTGTTACAGATCGAGGATCGGAGTTTGGGGTCACTGTCTGTGAGGAGTTTGTACGATCTCCCCCTCCCACGGTCCACAGGATAATGTTGTGATTCACCCCTCACTGTTACAGATCGAGGATCGGAGTCTGGAGTCACTGTCTGTGAGGAGTTTGTACGATCTCCCCCTCACACGGTCCACAGGATAATGTTGTGATTCACCCCTCACTGTTACAGATCGAGGATCGGAGTTTGGGGTCACTGTCTGTGAGGAGTTTGTACGATCTCCCCCTCCCACGGTCCACAGGATAATGTTGTGATTTACCCCACACTGTTACAGATCGAGGATCGGAGTTTGTAGTCACTGTCTGTGAGGAGTTTGTACGATCTCCCCCTCCCACGGTCCACAGGATAATGTTGTGATTCACCCCACACTGTTACAGATCGAGGATTGGAGTTTGGAGTCACTGTCTGTGAGGAGTTTGTACGATCTCCCCCTCCCACGGTCCGCAGGATAATGTTGTGATTCACCCCACACTGTTACAGAAGGAGGATTGGAGTCTGGAGTCACTGTCTGTGAGGAGTTTGTACGATCTCCACCTCCCACGGTCCACAGGATAATGTTGTGATTCACCCCTCACTGTTACAGATCGAGGGGATCGGAGTTTGGAGTCACTGTCTGTGAGGAGTTTGTACGATCTCCCCCTCCCACGGTCCACAGGATAATGTTGTGATTCACCCCTCACTGTTACAGATCGAGGATCGGAGTCTGGAGTCACTGTCTGTGAGGAGTTTGTACGATCTCCCCCTCACACGGTCCACAGGATAATGTTGTGATTCACCCCTCACTGTTACAGATCGAGGATCGGAGTTTGGGGTCACTGTCTGTGAGGAGTTTGTACGATCTCCCCCTCCCACGGTCCACAGGATAATGTTGTGATTTACCCCACACTGTTACAGATCGAGGATCGGAGTTTGTAGTCACTGTCTGTGAGGAGTTTGTACGATCTCCCCCTCCCACGGTCCACAGGATAATGTTGTGATTCACCCCACACTGTTACAGATCGAGGATTGGAGTTTGGAGTCACTGTCTGTGAGGAGTTTGTACGATCTCCCCCTCCCACGGTCCGCAGGATAATGTTGTGATTCACCCCACACTGTTACAGAAGGAGGATTGGAGTCTGGAGTCACTGTCTGTGAGGAGTTTGTACGATCTCCACCTCCCACGGTCCACAGGATAATGTTGTGATTCACCCCTCACTGTTACAGATCGAGGGGATCGGAGTTTGGAGTCACTGTCTGTGAGGAGTTTGTACGATCTCCCCCTCCCACGGTCCACAGGATAATGTTGTGATTCACCCCTCACTGTTACAGATCGAGGATCGGAGTCTGGAGTCACTGTCTGTGAGGAGTTTGGACGATCTCCCCCTCACACGGTCCACAGGATAATGTTGTGATTCACCCAACACTGTTACTGATCGGGGGGATCGGAGTTTGGAGTCACTGTCTGTGAGGAGTTAGTACGATCGCCCCCTCCCCCCCACGGTCCACAGGATAATGTTGTGATTCACCCCTCACTGTTACAGATCGAGGATCGGAGTCTGGAGTCACTGTCTGTGAGGAGTTTGTACGCTCTCCCCCTCCCACGGTCCACAGGATAATGTTGTGATTCACCCCTCACTGTTACAGATCGAGGATCGGAGTCTGGAGTCACAGTCTGTGAGGAGTTTGTACGATCTCCCCCTCCCCCCCACGGTCCACAGGATAATATTGTGATTCACCCCTCACTGTTACAGATCGAGGGGATCGGAGTTTGGAGTCACTGTCTGTGAGGAGTTTGAACGATCTCCCCCTCCCACGGTCCACAGGATAATATTGTGATTCACCCCACACTGTTACAGATCGAGGATCGGAGTCTGGAGTCACTGTCTGAGAGGAGTTTCTACGATCACCCCTCCCACGGTCCACAGGATAATGTTGTGATTCACCCCACACTGTTACAGATCGGGGGGATCGGAGTTTGGAGTCACTGTCTGTGAGGAGTTTGTACGATCTCCACCTCCCACGGTCCACAGGATAATGTTGTGATTCACCCCACACTGTTACAGATCGAGGATCGGAGTCTGGAGTCACTGTCTGTGAGGAGTTTGTACGGTCTCCCCCTCCCATGGACCACGTGATAATGTTGTGATTCACCCCTCACTGTTACAGATCGAGGATCGGAGTTTGGAGTCACTGTCTGTGAGGAGTTTGTACGATCTCCCCCTCCCACGGTCTACGTGATAATGTTGTGATTCACCCCACACTGTTACAGATCGAGGGGATCGGAGTTTGGAGTCACTGTCTGTGAGGAGTTTGTACGATCTCCCCCTCCCATGGTCTGCAGGATAATGTTGTGATTCACCGCACACGGTTACAGATCGAGGATCGGAGTCTGGAGTCACTGTCTGTGAGGAGTTTGTACGATCTCCCCCTCCCACGGTCCACAGGATAATGTTGTGATTCACCCCTCACTGTTACAGATCGGGGGGATCGGAGTCTGGAGTCACTGTCTGTGAGGAGTTTGTACGGTCTCCCCCTCCCACGGTCCGCAGGATAATGTTGTGATTCACCCCACACGGTTACAGATCAAGGATCGGAGTTTGGAGTCACTGTCTGTGAGGAGTTTGTACGATCTCCCCCTCCCACGGTCCGCAGGATAATGTTGTGATTCACCCCACACTGTTACAGATCGGGGGGATCGGAGTTTGGAGTCACTGTCTGTGAGGAGTTTGTACGATCTCCCCCTCCCATGGTCCACAGGATAACGTTGTGATTCACCCCTCACTGTTACAGATCGAGGATCGGAGTCTGGAGTCACTGTCTGTGAGGAGTTTGTACAACCTCCCCCTCCCATGGTCCACAGGATAATGTTGTTATTCACACCTCACGGTTACAGATCGAGGATCGGAGTTTGGAGTCACTGTCTCTGAGGAGTTTGTACGATCTCCCCCTCCCACGGTCCACAGGATGATATTGTGATTCACCCCTCACTGTTACAGATCGAGGATCGGAGTATGGGGTCACTATCTCTGAGGAGTTTGTAAGATCTCCCCCTCCCACGGTCCACAGGATGATATTGTGATTCACCCCTCACTGATACAGATCGAGGATCGGAGTTTGGAGTCACTGTTTGTGAGGAGTTTGTACGATGTACCCCTCCCACGGTCCGCAGGATAATGTTGTGATTCACCCCACACTGTTACTGATCGAGGATCGGAGTCTGGAGTCACTGTCTGTGAGGAGTTTGTACGATCTCACCCCTCCCACGGTCTACAGGATAATGTTGTGATTCACCCCACACTGTTACTGATCGAGGATCGGAGTCTGGAGTCACTGTCTGTGAGGAGTTCGTACGATCTCCCCCTCACACGGTCCACAGGATAATGTTGTGACTCACACCTCACTGTTACAGATCGGGGGGATCGGAGTCTGGAGTCACTGTCTGTGAGGAGTTTGTACGCTCTCCCCCTCCCACGGACCACAGGATAATGTTGTGATTCACCCCTCACTGTTACAGATCGAGGATCGGAGTCTGGAGTCACAGTCTGTGAGGAGTTTGTACGATCTCCCCCTCCCACGGTCCACAGGATAATGTTGTGACTCACCCCACACTGTTACTGATCGAGGATCGGAGTCTGGAGTCACTGTCTGTGAGGAGTTCGTACGATCTCCCCCTCCCACGGTCCACAGGATAATGTTGTGACTCACACCTCACTGTTACAGATCGGGGGGATCGGAGTCTGGAGTCACTGTCTGTGAGGAGTTTGTACGCTCTCCCCCTCCCACGGACCACAGGATAATGTTGTGATTCACCCCTCACTGTTACAGATCGAGGATCGGAGTCTGGAGTCACAGTCTGTGAGGAGTTTGTACGATCTCCCCCTCCCATGGTCCACAGGATAATGTTGTGATTCACACCACACTGTTACAGATCGAGGATCGGAGTCTGGATTCACTGTCTGTTAGCAGTTAGTACGATCGCCATCTCCCACGGTCCACAGGATAATATTGTGATTCACCCCTCACTGTTACAGATCGAGGATCGGAGTCTGGAGTCACTGTCTCTGAGGAGTTTGTACGATCTCCCCCTCCCACGGTCCGCAGGATAATGTTGTGATTCACCCCACACTGTTACAGATCGGGGGGATCGGAGTCTGGAGTCACTGTCTGTGAGGAGTTTGTACGATCTCCCCCTCCCACGGTCCGCAGGATAATGTTGTGATTCAACCCACACTGTTACAGATCGAGGATCGGAGTTTGGAGTCACTGTCTGTGAGGAGTTTGTACGATCTCCCCCTCTCACGGTCTACGTGATAATGTTGTGATTCACCCCTCACTGTTACAGATCGGGGGGATCGGAGTCTGGAGTCACTGACTGTGAGGAGTTTGTACGGTCTCCCCCTCCCATGGACCACGTGATAATGTTGTGATTCACCGCACACGGTTACAGATTGAGCATCGGAGTTTGGAGTCACTGTCTGTGAGGAGTTTGTACGATCTCCCCCTCCCCCCCACGGTCCACAGGATAATATTGTGATTCACCCCTCACTGTTACAGATCGAGGGGATCGGAGTTTGGAGTCACTGTCTGTGAGGAGTTTGAACGATCTCCCCCTCCCACGGTCCACAGGATAATATTGTGATTCACCCCACACTGTTACAGATCGAGGATCGGAGTCTGGAGTCACTGTCTGAGAGGAGTTTCTACGATCACCCCTCCCACGGTCCACAGGATAATGTTGTGATTCACCCCACACTGTTACAGATCGGGGGGATCGGAGTTTGGAGTCACTGTCTGTGAGGAGTTTGTACGATCTCCACCTCCCACGGTCCACAGGATAATGTTGTGATTCACCCCACACTGTTACAGATCGAGGATCGGAGTCTGGAGTCACTGTCTGTGAGGAGTTTGTACGGTCTCCCCCTCCCATGGACCACGTGATAATGTTGTGATTCACCCCTCACTGTTACAGATCGAGGATCGGAGTTTGGAGTCACTGTCTGTGAGGAGTTTGTACGATCTCCCCCTCCCACGGTCTACGTGATAATGTTGTGATTCACCCCACACTGTTACAGATCGAGGGGATCGGAGTTTGGAGTCACTGTCTGTGAGGAGTTTGTACGATCTCCCCCTCCCATGGTCCGCAGGATAATGTTGTGATTCACCGCACACGGTTACAGATCGAGGATCGGAGTCTGGAGTCACTGTCTGTGAGGAGTTTGTACGATCTCCCCCTCCCACGGTCCACAGGATAATGTTGTGATTCACCCCTCACTGTTACAGATCGGGGGGATCGGAGTCTGGAGTCACTGTCTGTGGAGAGTTTGTACGATCTCCCCCTCCCACGGTCCACAGGATAATGTTGTGATTCACCACTCCCTGTTACAGATCGGGGGGATCGGAGTTTGGAGTCACTGTCTGTGAGGAGTTTGTACGGTCTCCCCCTCCCACGGTCCGCAGGATAATGTTGTGATTCACCCCACACGGTTACAGATCAAGGATCGGAGTTTGGAGTCACTGTCTGTGAGGAGTTTGTACGATCTCCCCCTCCCACGGTCCGCAGGATAATGTTGTGATTCACCCCACACTGTTACAGATCGGGGGGATCGGAGTTTGGAGTCACTGTCTGTGAGGAGTTTGTACGATCTCCCCCTCCCATGGTCCACAGGATAACGTTGTGATTCACCCCTCACTGTTACAGATCGAGGATCGGAGTCTGGAGTCACTGTCTGTGAGGAGTTTGTACAACCTCCCCCTCCCATGGTCCACAGGATAATGTTGTTATTCACACCTCACGGTTACAGATCGAGGATCGGAGTTTGGAGTCACTGTCTCTGAGGAGTTTGTACGATCTCCCCCTCCCACGGTCCACAGGATGATATTGTGATTCACCCCTCACTGTTACAGATCGAGGATCGGAGTATGGGGTCACTATCTCTGAGGAGTTTGTAAGATCTCCCCCTCCCACGGTCCACAGGATGATATTGTGATTCACCCCTCACGGATACAGATCGAGGATCGGAGTTTGGAGTCACTGTTTGTGAGGAGTTTGTACGATCTCCCCCTCCCACGGTCCGCAGGATAATGTTGTGATTCACCCCACACTGTTACTGATCGAGGATCGGAGTCTGGAGTCACTGTCTGTGAGGAGTTTGTACGATCTCACCCCTCCCACGGTCCACAGGATAATGTTGTGATTCACCCCTCACTGTTACAGATCGGGGGGATCGGAGTTTGGAGTCACTGTCTGTGAGGAGTTCGTACGATCTCCCCCTCCCACGGTCCACAGGATAATGTTGTGACTCACACCTCACTGTTACAGATCGAGGATCGGAGTTTGGAGTCACTGTCTGTGAGGAGTTTGTACGATCTCCCCCTCCCACGGTCCACAGGATAATGTTGTGATTCACCCCACACTGTTACAGATCCAGGATCGGAGTTTGGAGTCACTGTCTGTGAGGAGTTTGTACGATCTCCCCCTCCCACTGTCCGCAGGATAATGTTGTGATTCACCCCACACTGTTACAGATCGAGGATCGGAGTTTGGAGTCACTGTCTGTGAGGAGTTTGTACGATCTCCCCCTCCCACGGTCCACAGGATAATGTTGTGATTCACCGCTCACTGTTACAGATCGAGGATCGGAGTCTGGAGTCACTGTCTGTGAGGAGTTTGTACGATCTCCCCCTCCCACGGTCCACAGGATAATGTTGTGATTCACCCCTCACTGTTACAGATCGGTGGGATTGGAGTCTGGAGTCACAGTCTGTGAGGAGTTTGTACGATCTCCCCCTCCCACGGTCCACAGGATAATGTTTTGATTCACCCCACACTGTTACTGATCGAGGATCGGAGTCTGGAGTCACTGTCTGTGGAGAGTTTGTACGATCTCCCCCTCCCATGGTCCACAGGATAATGTTGTGATTCACCCCTCACTGTTACTGATCGAGGATCGGAGTCTGGAGTCACTGTCTGTGAGGAGTTTGTACGATCTCCCCCTCCCACGGTCCACAGGATAATGTTGTGATTCACCCCACACTGTTACAGATCGAGGATCGGAGTTTGTAGTCACTGTCTGTGAGGAGTTTCTATGATCTCCCCCTCCCACGGTCCACAGCATAATGTTGTGATTCACCCCTCACTGTTACAGATCGGGGGGATCGGAGTTTGGAGTCACTGTCTGTGAGCAGTTTGTACGATCTCCCCCTCCCACGGTCCACAGGATAATGTTGTGATTCACCCCACACTGTTACAGATCGAGGATCGGAGTCTGGAGTCACTGTCTCTGAGGAGTTTGTACGATCTCCCCCTCCCACGGTCCACAGGATGATATTGTGATTCACTCCTCACTGTTACAGATCGAGGATCGGAGTTTGGAATCACTGTCTGTGAGGAGTTTGTACGATCTCCCCCTCCCACGGTCCACAGGATAATGTTGTGATTCACCCCACACTGTTACAGATCGAGGATCGGAGTTTGTATTCACTGTCTGTGAGGAGTTTGTACGATCTCCACCTCCCATGGTCCACAGGATAATGTTGTGATTCACCCCTCACTGTTACAGATCGAGGGGATCGGAGTCTGGAGTCACTGTCTGTGAGGAGTTTGTACGATCTCCACCTCCCACGGTCCACAGGATAATGTTGTGATTCACCCCACACTGTTACAGATCGAGGATCGGAGTTTGGAGTCACTGTCTGTGAGGAGTTTGTACGATCTCCACCTCCCACGGTCCACAGGATAATGTTGTGATTCACCCCACACTGTTACTGATCGAGGATCGGAGTTTGGAGTCACTGTCTGTGAGGAGTTTGTACGATCTCCCCCTCCCACGGTCCGCAGGATAATGTTGTGACTCACACCTCACTGTTACAGATCGAGGATCGGAGTCTGGAGTCACTGTCTGTGAGGAGTTTGTACGATCTCCCCCTCCCACGGTCCGCAGGATAATGTTGTGATTCACCTCTCACTGTTACAGATCGAGGATCGGAGTTTGTAGTCACTGTCTGTGAGGAGTTTGTACGATCTCCCCCTTCCACGGTCCGCAGGATAATGTTGTGATTCACCCCACACTGTTACAGATCGAGGATCGGAGTTTGTAGTCACTGTCTGTGAGGAGTTTGTACGATCTCCCCCTCCCACGGTCCACAGGATAATGTTGTGATTCACCCCACACTGTTACAGATCGAGGATCGGAGTTTGTAGTCACTGTCTGTGAGGAGTTTGTACGATCTCCACCTCCCATGGTCCACAGGATAATGTTGTGATTCACCCCACACTGTTACAGATCGAGGGGATCGGAGTCTGGAGTCACTGTCTGTGAGGAGTTAATACGATCTCCCCCACCCACGGTCCTCAGGATAATGTTGTAATTCACCCCACACTGTTACAGATCGAGGATCGGAGTCTGGAGTCACTGTCTGTGAGGAGTTTGTACGATCTCCACCTCCCACGGTCCACAGGATAATGTTGTGATTCACCCCACACTGTTACAGATCGAGGGGATTGGAGTCTGGAGTCACTGTCTGTGAGCAGTTTGTACGATCTCCCCCTCCCACGGTCCACAGGATAATGTTGTGATTCACCCCTCACTGTTACAGATCGGTGGGATTGGAGTCTGGAGTCACAGTCTGTGAGGAGTTTGTACGATCTCCCCCTCCCACGGTCTGCAGGATAATGTTGTGATTCACCCCACACTGTTACAGATCGAGGATCGGAGTCCGGAGTCACTGTCTGTGAGGAGTTTGTACGATCTCCCCCTCCCACGGTCCACAGGATAATGTTGTGATTCACCCCACACTGTTACAGATCGAGGATTGGAGTTTGAGTCACTGTCTGTGAGGAGTTTGTACGATCTCCCCCTCCCACGGTCCGCAGGATAATGTTGTGATTCACCCCACACTGTTACAGATCGAGGATCGGAGTTTGGAGTCACTGTCTGTGAGGAGTTTGTACGATCTCCCCCTCCCACGGTCCACAGGATAATGTTGTGATTCACCCCACACTGTTACAGATCGAGGATTGGAGTTTGAGTCACTGTCTGTGAGGAGTTTCTACGATCTCCCCCTCCCACGGTCCACAGGATAATGTTGTGATTCACCCCACACTGTTACAGATCGAGGATTGGAGTTTGAGTCACTGTCTGTGAGGAGTTTGTACGATCTCCCCCTCCCACGGTCCGCAGGATAATGTTGTGATTCACTCCTCACTGTTACAGATCGAGGATCGGAGTTTGGAGTCACTGTCTGTGAGGAGTTTGTACGATCTCCCCCTCCCACGGTCCACAGGATAATGTTGTGATTCACCCCACACTGTTACAGATCGAGGATCGGAGTTTGTAGTCACTGTCTGTGAGGAGTTTGTACGATCTCCACCTCCCATGGTCCACAGGATAATGTTGTGATTCACCCCACACTGTTACAGATCGAGGATCGGAGTTTGTAGTCACAGTCTGTGAGGAGTTTGTACGATCACCCCTCCCACGGTCCACAGGATAATGTTGTGATTCACCCCTCACTGTTACAGATCGGGGGGATCGGAGTTTGTAGTCACAGTCTGTGAGGAGTTTGTACGATCTCCCCCTCCCACGGTCCACAGGATAATGTTGTGATTCACCCCTCACTGTTACAGATCGGTGGGATTGGAGTCTGAAGTCACTGTCTGTGAGGAGTTTGTACGATCTCCACCTCCCACGGTCCACAGGATAATGTTGTGATTCACCCCTCACTGTTACAGATCGAGGATCGGAGTCTGGAGTCACTGTCTGTGAGGAGTTTGTACGATCTCCCCCTCCCACGGACCACGTGATAATGTTGTGATTCACCCCTCACTGTTACAGATCGAGGGGATCGGAGTTTGGAGTCACTGTCTGTGAGGAGTTTGTACGATCTCCCCCTCCCACGGTCCGCAGGATAATGTTGTGATTCACCCCTCACTGTTACAGATCGAGGGGATCGGAGTCTGGAGTCTCTGTCTGTGAGGAGTTTGTATGATCTCCCCCTCCCACGGTCCGCAGGATAATGTTGTGATTCACCCCACACTGTTACAGATCGAGGATCGGAGTTTGGAGTCACTGTCTGTGAGGAGTTTGTACGATCTCCCCCTCCCATGGACCACGTGATAATATTGTGATTCACCCCACACTGTTACAGATCGAGGATCGGAGTCTGGATTCACGGTCTGTGAGGGGTTTGTACGATCTCCCCCTCCCACGGTCCACAGGATAATGTTGTGATTCACCCCACACTGTTACAGATCGAGGGGATCGGAGTCTGGAGTCACTGTCTGTGAGGAGTTTGTACGATCTCCACCTCCCACGGTCCACAGGATAATGTTGTGATTCACCCCACACTGTTACAGATCGAGGATCGGAGTTTGGAGTCACTGTCTGTGAGGAGTTTGTACGATCTCCCCCTCCCACGGTCCACAGGATAATGTTGTGATTCACCCCACACTGTTACAGATCGGGGGGATCAGAGTTTGGAGTCACTGTCTGTGAGGAGTTTGTACGATCTCCCCCTCCCACGGTCCACAGGATAATGTTGTGATTCACCCCACACTGTTACAGATCGAGGATCGGAGTCTGGAGTCACTGTCTGTGAGCAGTTTGTACGATCTCCCCCTCCCACGGTCCACAGGATAATGTTGTGATTCACCCCTCACTGTTACAGATCGAGGATCGGAGATTGGAGTCACTGTCTGTGAGGAGTTTGTACGATCTCCCCCTCCCATGGTCCGCAGGATAATGTTGTGATTCACCCCACACTGTTACAGATCGAGGATCGGAGTCTGGAGTCACTGTCTGTGAGGAGTTTGTACGATCTCCACCTCCCACGGTCCACAGGATAATGTTGTGATTCACCCCTCACTGTTACAGATCGAGGATCGGAGTCTGGAGTCACTGTCTGTGAGGAGTTTGTACGATCTCCCCCTCCCACGGACCACGTGATAATGTTGTGATTCACCCCTCACTGTTACAGATCGAGGGGATCGGAGTTTGGAGTCACTGTCTGTGAGGAGTTTGTACGATCTCCCCCTCCCACGGTCCGCAGGATAATGTTGTGATTCACCCCTCACTGTTACAGATCGAGGGGATCGGAGTCTGGAGTCTCTGTCTGTGAGGAGTTTGTATGATCTCCCCCTCCCACGGTCCGCAGGATAATGTTGTGATTCACCCCACACTGTTACAGATCGAGGATCGGAGTTTGGAGTCACTGTCTGTGAGGAGTTTGTACGATCTCCCCCTCCCATGGACCACGTGATAATATTGTGATTCACCCCACACTGTTACAGATCGAGGATCGGAGTCTGGATTCACGGTCTGTGAGGGGTTTGTACGATCTCCCCCTCCCACGGTCCACAGGATAATGTTGTGATTCACCCCACACTGTTACAGATCGAGGGGATCGGAGTCTGGAGTCACTGTCTGTGAGGAGTTTGTACGATCTCCACCTCCCACGGTCCACAGGATAATGTTGTGATTCACCCCACACTGTTACAGATCGAGGATCGGAGTTTGGAGTCACTGTCTGTGAGGAGTTTGTACGATCTCCCCCTCCCACGGTCCACAGGATAATGTTGTGATTCACCCCACACTGTTACAGATCGGGGGGATCAGAGTTTGGAGTCACTGTCTGTGAGGAGTTTGTACGATCTCCCCCTCCCACGGTCCACAGGATAATGTTGTGATTCACCCCACACTGTTACAGATCGAGGATCGGAGTCTGGAGTCACTGTCTGTGAGCAGTTTGTACGATCTCCCCCTCCCACGGTCCACAGGATAATGTTGTGATTCACCCCTCACTGTTACAGATCGAGGATCGGAGATTGGAGTCACTGTCTGTGAGGAGTTTGTACGATCTCCCCCTCCCATGGTCCGCAGGATAATGTTGTGATTCACCCCACACTGTTACAGATCGAGGATCGGAGTCTGGAGTCACTGTCTGTGAGGAGTTTGTACGATCTCCACCTCCCACGGTCCACAGGATAATGTTGTGATTCACCCCTCACTGTTACAGATCGAGGATCGGAGTCTGGAGTCACTGTCTGTGAGGAGTTTGGACGATCTCCCCCTCCCACGGTCCGCAGGATAATGTTGTGATTCACCCCACACTGTTACAGATCGAGGATCGGAGTCTGGAGTCACTGTCTGTGAGGTGTTTGTACAACCTCCCCCTCCCACGGTCCACAGGATAATGTTGTTATTCACACCTTACGGTTACAGATCGAGGATCGGAGTTTGGAGTCACTGTCTCTGAGGAGTTTGTACGATCTCCCCCTCCCACGGTCCACAGGATGATATTGTGATTCACCCCTCACTGTTACAGATCGAGGATCGGAGTATGGGGTCACTATCTCTGAGGAGTTTGTACGATCTCCCCCTCCCACGGTCCACAGGATGATATTGTGATTCACCCCTCACTGATACAGATCGAGGATCGGAGTTTGGAGTCACTGTTTGTGAGGAGTTTGTACGATCTACCCCTCCCACGGTCCGCAGGATAATGTTGTGATTCACCCCACACTGTTACTGATCGAGGATCGGAGTCTGGAGTCACTGTCTGTGAGGAGTTTGTACGATCTCACCCCTCCCACGGTCCACAGGATAATGTTGTGATTCACCCCTCACTGTTACAGATCGAGGATCGGAGTTTGGAGTCACTGTCTGTGAGGAGTTTGTACGATCTCCCCCTCCCACGGTCCGCAGGATAATGTTGTGATTCACCCCACACTGTTACAGATCGAGGGGATCGGAGTTTGGAGTCACTGTCTGTGAGCAGTTTGTACGATCTCCCCCTCCCACGGTCCACAGGATAATGTTGTGATTCACCCCTCACTGTTACAGATCGAGGATCGGAGTTTGGAGTCACTGTCTGTGAGGAGTTTGTACGATCTCCCCCTCCCACGGTCCACAGGATAATATTGTGATTCACCCCTCAC
This sequence comes from Hemitrygon akajei, assembly GCF_048418815.1. Taxonomy (NCBI): domain Eukaryota; kingdom Metazoa; phylum Chordata; class Chondrichthyes; order Myliobatiformes; family Dasyatidae; genus Hemitrygon; species Hemitrygon akajei. The sequence goes on from NC_133149.1 coordinate 56,225,022, forward strand.
TGTTACAGATCGAGGATCGGAGTCTGGAGTCACTGTCTGTGAGGAGTTTGTACGATCTCCCCCTCCCACGGTCCACAGGATAATATTGTGATTCACCCCTCACTGTTACAGATCGAGGATCGGAGTTTGGAGTCACTGTCTGTGAGGAGTTCGTACGGTCACCCCTCCCACGGTCCACAGGATAATGTTGTGATTCACCCCTCACTGTTACAGATCGAGGATCGGAGTCTGGAGTCACTGTCTGTGAGGTGTTCGTACGATCTCCACCTCCCACGGTCCGCAGGATAATGTTGTGATTCACCCCACACTGTTACAGATCGAGGATCGGAGTTTGGAGTCACTGTCTGTGAGGAGTTTGTACGGTCTCCCCCTCCCACGGTCCGCAGGATAATGTTGTGATTCACCCCACACTGTTACAGATCGAGGATCGGAGTCTGGAGTCACTGTCTGTGAGCAGTTTGAACGATCTCCCCCTCCCACGGTCCACAGGATAATGTTGTGATTCACCCCTCACTGTTACAGATCGAGGATCGGAGTCTGGAGTCACTGTCTGTGAGGAGTTTGTACGATCTCCCCCTCCCACGGTCCACAGGATAATGTTGTGATTCACCCCTCACTGTTACAGATCGAGGATCGGAGTTTGGAGTCTCTGTCTGTGAGGTGTTCGTACGATCTCCACCTCCCACGGTCCACAGGATAATGTTGTGATTCACCCCTCACTGTTACAGATCGGGAGGATCGGAGTTTGGAGTCACTGTCTCTGAGGAGTTTGTACGATCTCCCCATCCCACGGTCCACAGGATAATGTTGTGATTCACCCCATACTGTTACAGATCGAGGGGATCCGTGTCTGGAGTCACTGTCTGTGAGGAGTTTGTACGGTCTCCCCCTCCCATGGACCACGTGATAATGTTGTGATTCACCGCACACGGTTACAGATCAAGGGGATCGGAGTTTGGAGTCACTGTCTGTGAGGAGTTTCTACGATCTCCCCCTCCCACGGTCCACAGGATAATGTTGTGATTCAACCCACACTGTTACTGATCGAGGATTGGAGTTTGGAGTCTCTGTCTGTGAGGAGTTTGTACGATCTCCCCCTCCCACGGTCCACAGGATAATGTTGTGATTCACCCCTCACTGTTACAGATCGAGGGGATCGGAGTCTGGAGTCACTGTCTGTGAGGAGTTTGTACGGTCTCCCCCTCCCACGGTCCACAGGATAATGTTGTGATTCACCCCACACTGTTACAGATCGAGGGGATCGGAGTTTGGAGTCACTGTCTGTGAGGAGTTTGTACGGTCTCCCCCCAACCCCCCATGGACCACGTGATAATGTTGTGATTCACCGCACACGGTTACAGATCGAGGATCGGAGTTTGGAGTCACAGTCTGTGAGGAGTTTGTACGATCTCCCCCTCCCATGGTCCACAGGATAATGTTGTGATTCACACCTCACTGTTACAGATCGGGGGGATCGGAGTCTGGAGTCACTGTCTGTGAGGAGTTTGTATGATCTCCCCCTCCCATGGTCCACAGGATAATGTTGTGATTCACCCCACACTGTTACAGATCGAGGATCGGAGTCTGGAGTCACTGTCTGTGAGGAGTTTGTACGATCTCCCCCTCCCATGGACCACAGGATAATGTTGTGATTCACCCCACACCGTTACAGATCGAGGATCGGAGTCTGGAGTCACTGTCTCTGAGGAGTTTGTACGATCTCCCCCTCCCACGGTCTACAGGATAATGTTGTGATTCACCCCTCACTGTTACAGATCGGGGGGATCGGAGTTTGGAGTCACTGTCTCTGAGGAGTTTGTACGATCTCCCCCTCCCACGGTCCACAGGATAATGTTGTGATTCACCACTCACTGTTACAGATCGAGGATCGGAGTCTGGAGTCACTGTTTGTGAGGAGTTTGTACGATCTCCCCCTCCTACGGTCCACAGGATAATGTTGTGATTCACCCCTCACTGTTACAGATCGAGGATCGGAATTTGGAGTCACTGTCTGTGAGGAGTTTGTACGATCTCCCCCTCCTACGGTCCACAGGATAATGTTGTGATTCACCCCTCACTGTTACAGATCGAGGATCGGAATTTGGAGTCACTGTCTGTGAGGAGTTCGTACGATCTCCACCTCCCACGGTCCACAGGATAATGTTGTGATTCACCCCTCACTGTTACAGATCGAGGATCGGAGTTTGGAGTCACTGTCTGTGAGGAGTTTGTACGATCTCACCCCTCCCACGGTCCACAGGATAATGTTGTGATTCACCCCTCACTGTTACAGATCGAGGATCGGAGTTTGGAGTCACTGTCTCTGAGGAGTTTGTACGATCTCCCCCTCCCACGGTCCACAGGATAATGTTGTGATTCACCCCTCACTGTTACAGATCGAGGATCGGAGTCTGGAGTCACTGTCTGTGAGGAGTTTGTACGATCTCCCCCTCCCACGGTCCGCAGGATAATGTTGTGATTCACCCCACACTGTTACAGATCGAGGATCGGAGTTTGGAGTCACTGTCTCTGAGGAGTTTGTACGATCTCCCCCTTCCACGGTCCACAGGATAATGTTGTGATTCACCCCTCACTGTTACAGATCGAGGATCGGAGTCTGGAGTCACTGTTTGTGAGGAGTTTGTATGATCTCCCCCTCCCACGGTCCACAGGATAATGTTGTGATTCACCCCACACTGTTACAGATCGGTGGGATTGGAGTTTGGAGTCACTGTCTCTGAGGAGTTTGTACGATCTCCCCCTCCCACGGTCCACAGGATAATGTTGTGATTCACCACTCACTGTTACAGATCGAGGATCGGAGTCTGGAGTCACTGTTTGTGAGGAGTTTGTACGATCTCCCCCTCCTACGGTGCACAGGATAATGTTGTGATTCACCCCTCACTGTTACAGATCGAGGATCGGAGTTTGGAGTCACTGTCTGTGAGGAGTTTGTACGATCTCCCCTCCTACGTCCACAGGATAATGTTGTGATTCACCCCTCACTGTTACAGATCGAGGATCGGAATTTGGAGTCACTGTCTGTGAGCAGTTTGTACGATCTCCCCCTCCCACGGTCCGCAGGATAATATTGTGATTCACACCACACTGTTACAGATCGGTGGGATTGGAGTCTGGAGTCACTTTCTGTGAGGAGTTCGTACGATCTCCCCCTCCCACGGTCCACAGGATAATGTTGTGATTCACCCCTCACTGTTACAGATCGGTGGGATTGGAGTCTGGAGTCACTTTCTGATAGGAGTTCGTACGATCTCCCCCTCCCACGGTCCACAGGATAATGTTGTGATTCACCCATCACTGTTACAGATCGAGGGGATCGGAGTCTGGAGTCACTGTCTGTGAGGAGTTCGTACGATCTCCACCTCCCACGGTCCACAGGATAATGTTGTGATTCACCCCTCACTGTTACAGATCGAGGATCGGAGTTTGGAGTCACTGTCTGTGAGGAGTTTGTACGATCTCCACCTCACACGGTCCACAGGATAATGTGATTAACCCCTCACTGTTACAGATCGAGGATCGGAGTTTGTAGTCACTGTCTGTGAGGAGTTTGTATGATCTCCCCCTCCCACGGTCCGCAGGATAATATTGTGATTCACCCCTCACTGTTACAGATCGAGGATCGGAGTTTGGAATCACTGTCTGTGAGGAGTTTGTACGATCTCCCCCTCCCATGGTCCACAGGATAATGTTGTGATTCACCCCTCACTGTTACAGATCGAGGGGATCGGAGTCTGGAGTCACTGTCTGTGAGGAGTTTGTACGATCACCCCCCACCCCCCACGGTCCACAGGATAATGTTGTGATTCACCCCACACTGTTACAGATCGAGGATCGGAGTTTGGAGTCACTGTCTGTGAGGAGTTTGTACGGTCTCCCCCTCCCACGGTCCACAAGATAATGTTGTGATTCACCCCACACTGTTACAGATCGAGGATCGGAGTCTGGAGTCACTGACTCTGAGGAGTTTGTACGATCTCACCCTCCCACGGTCTACGTGATAATGTTGTGATTCACCCCACACTGTTACAGATCGAGGGGATCGGAGTCTGCAGTCACTGACTGTGAGGAGTTTGTACGATCTCCCCCTCCGGCGGTCCGCAGGATAATGTTGTGATTCACACCACACTGTTACAGATCGAGGATCGGAGTTTGGAGTCACAGTCTGTGAGGAGTTCGTACGATCTCCACCTCCCACGGTCCGCAGGATAATGTTGTGATTCACCCCACACTGTTACAGATTGAGGATCGGAGTATGGGGTCACTATCTCTGAGGAGTTTGTACGATCTCCCCCTCCCACGGTCCACAGGATAATGTTGTGATTCACCCCACACTGTTACAGATCGGGGGGATCGGAGTTTGGAGACACTGTCTGTGAGGAGTTTGTACGATCTCCCCCTCCCACGGTCCACAGGATAATGTTGTGATTCTCCCCACACTGTTACAGATCGAGGATCGGAGTTTGGAGTCACTGTCTCTGAGGAGTTTGTACGATCTCCCCCTCCCACGGTCCACAGGATAATGTTGTGATTCACACCTCACTGTTACAGATCGAGGATCGGAGTCTGGAGACACTGTCTGTGAGGAGTTTGTACGATCTCCCCCTCCCACGGTCCACAGGATGATATTGTGATTCACCCCTCACTGTTACAGATCGAGGATCGGAGTATGGGGTCACTATCTCTGAGGAGTTTGTACGATCTCCCCCTCCCACGGTCCACAGGATGATATTGTGATTCACCCCTCACTGATACAGATCGAGGATCGGAGTTTGGAGTCACTGTCTGTGAGGAGTTCGTACGATCTCCCCCTCCCACGGTCCACAGGATAATGTTGTGATTCACCCCTCACTGTTACAGATCGAGGATCGGAGTTTGGAGTCACTGTCTGTGAGGAGTTTGTACGATCTCCCCCTCCCACGGTCCACAGGATAATGTTGTGATTCACCCCACACTGTTACAGATCGGGGGGCATCGGAGTTTGGAGTCACTGTCTGTGAGGAGTTTGTACGATCTCCCCCTCCCATGGTCCACAGGATAATGTTGTGATTCACCCCACACTGTTACAGATCGAGGATCGGAGTCTGGAGTCACTGTTTCTGAGGAGTTTGTACGATCTCCCCCTCCCACGGTCCACAGGATAATGTTGTGATTCACCCCACACTGTTACAGATCGAGGATCGGAGTCTGGAGTCACTGTCTGTGAGGAGTTTGTACAAACTCCCCCTCCCACGGTCCACAGGATAATGTTGTTATTCACACCTCACGGTTACAGATCGAGGATCGGAGTTTGGAGTCACTGTCTCTGAGGAGTTTGTACGATCTCCCCCTCCCACGGTCCACAGGATGATATTGTGATTCACCCCTCACTGTTACAGATCGAGGATCGGAGTATGGGGTCACTATCTCTGAGGAGTTTGAACGATCTCACCCTCCCACGGTCCACAGGATAATGTTGTGATTCACCCCACACTGTTACAGATCGGGGGGATCAGAGTTTGGAGTCACTGTCTGTGAGGAGTTTGTACGATCTCCCCCTCCCACGGTCCTCAGGGTAATGTTGTGATTCAACCCACACTGTTACAAATCGAGGATCGGAGTTTGGAGTCAATGTCTGTGAGGAGTTTGTACGATCTACCCCTCCCACGGTCCACAGGATAATGTTGTGACTCACACCTCACTGTTACAGATCGAGGATCGGAGTTTGGAGTCACTGTCTGTGAGGAGTTTGTACGATCTCCACCTCCCACGGTCCACAGGATAATGTTGTGACTCACACCTCACTGTTACAGATCGAGGATCGGAGTTTGGAGTCACTGTCTGTGAGGAGTTTGTACGATCTCCCCCTCCCACGGTCCACAGGATAATGTTGTGATTCACCCCACACTGTTACAGATCGAGGATCGGAGTCTGGAGTCACTGTCTGTGAGGAGTTTGTACAACCTCCCCCTCCCACGGTCCACAGGATAATGTTGTTATTCACACCTCACGGTTACAGATCGAGGATCGGAGTTTGGAGTCACTGTCTCTGAGGAGTTTGTACGATCTCCCCCTCCCACGGTCCACAGGATGATATTGTGATTCACCCCTCACTGTTACAGATCGAGGATCGGAGTATGGGGTCACTATCTCTGAGGAGTTTGTACGATCTCACCCTCCCACGGTCCACAGGATAATGTTGTGATTCACCCCACACAGTTACAGATCGAGGTTCGGAGTTTGGAGTCACTGTCTGTGAGGAGTTTGTACGATCTCCCCCTCCCACGGTCCTCAGGGTAATGTTGTGATTCAACCCACACTGTTACAGATCGAGGATCGGAGTTTGGAGTCACTGTCTGTGAGGAGTTTGTATGATCTCCCCCTCCCACGGTCCGCAGGATAATGTTGTGATTCACACCTCACTGTTACAGATCGAGGATCGGAGTTTGGAGTCACTGTCTGTGAGGAGTTTGTACGATCTCCCCCTCCCACGGTCCACAGGATAATGTTGTGATTCACCCCACACTGTTACAGATCGAGGATCGGAGTCTGGAGTCACTGTCTGTGAGGAGTTTGTACAAACTCCCCCTCCCACGGTCCACAGGATAATGTTGTTATTCACACCTCACGGTTACAGATCGAGGATCGGAGTTTGGAGTCACTGTCTCTGAGGAGTTTGTACGATCTCCCCCTCCCACGGTCCACAGGATGATATTGTGATTCACCCCTCACTGTTACAGATTGAGGATCGGAGTATGGGGTCACTATCTCTGAGGAGTTTGAACGATCTCACCCTCCCACGGTCCACAGGATAATGTTGTGATTCACCCCACACGGTTACAGATCGGGGGGATCAGAGTTTGGAGTCACTGTCTGTGAGGAGTTTGTACGATCTCCCCCTCCCACGGTCCTCAGGGTAATGTTGTGATTCAACCCACACTGTTACAGATCGAGGATCGGAGTTTGGAGTCACTGTCTGTGAGGAGTTTGTACGATCTACCCCTCCCACGGTCCACAGGATAATGTTGTGACTCACACCTCACTGTTACAGATCGAGGAGATCGGAGTTTGGAGTCACTGTCTGTGAGGGGTTTGTACGATCTCCACCTCCCACGGTCCACAGGATAATGTTGTGATTCACCCCTCACTGTTACAGATCGAGGATCGGAATTTGGAGTCACTGTCTGTGAGGAGTTCGTACGATCTCCACCTCCCACGGTCCACAGGATAATGTTGTGATTCACCCCTCACTGTTACAGATCGAGGATCGGAGTTTGGAGTCACTGTCTGTGAGGAGTTTGTACGATCTCCCCCTCCCACGGTCCACAGGATAATGTTGTGATTCACCCCACACTGTTACAGATCGAGGATCGGAGTTTGGAGTCACTGTCTGTGAGGAGTTTGTACGATCTCCCCCTCTCACGGTCTACGTGATAATGTTGAGATTCACCGCACACGGTAACAGATCGAGGGGATCGGAGTCTGGAGTCACTGTTTGTGAGGAGTTCGTACGGTCTCCCCCTCCCACGGTCCACAGGATAATGTTGTGATTCACCCCTCACTGTTACAGATCGGGGGGATCGGAGTCTGGAGTCACTGTCTGTGAGGAGTTTGTACGATCTCCCCCTCCCACGGTCTACGTGATAATGTTGTGATTCACCGCACACGGTTACAGATCGAGGATCGGAGTTTGGAGTCACTGTCTGTGAGGAGTTTGTACGATATCCCCCTCCCACGGTCCACAGGATAATGTTGTGATTCACCCCACACTGTTACAGATCGAGGATCGGAGTCTGGAGTCACTGTCTGTGAGGAGTTTGTACGATCTCCCCCTCCCACGGTCCGCAGGATAATATTGTGATTCACCCCTCACTGTTACAGATCGAGGATCGGAGTTTGGAGTCACTGTCTGTGAGGAGTTCGTACGGTCTCCCCCTCCCACGGTCCACAGGATAATGTTGTGATTCACCCCACACTGTTACAGATCGAGGATCGGAGTTTGGAGTCACTGTCTGTGAGGAGTTCGTACGGTCTCCCCCTCCCATGGACCACGTGATAATATTGTGATTCACCCCTCACTGTTACAGATCGAGGATCGGAGTTTGGAGTCACTGTCTGTGAGGAGTTTGTACGATCTCCCCCTCCCACGGTCCGCAGGATAATGTTGTGATTCACCCCACACTGTTACAGATCGAGGATCGGAGTTTGGGGTCACTGTCTGTGAGGAGTTTGTACGATCTACCCCTCCCACTGTCCACAGGATAATGTTGTGATTCACCCCACACTGTTACAGATCGGTGGGATTGGAGTCTGGAGTCACTGTCTGTGAGGAGTTTGTACGATCTCCACCTCCCATGGTCCACAGGATAATGTTGTGATTCACCCCTCACTGTTACAGATCGAGGATCGGAGTTTGGAGTCACTGTCTGTGAGGAGTTTGTACGATCTCCCCCTCCCACGGTCCACAGGATAATGTTGTGATTCACCCCACACTGTTACAGATCGAGGATCGGAGTCTGGAGTCACTGTCTGTGAGGAGTTTGTACGATCTCCACCTCCCACGGTCCGCAGGATAATGTTGTGATTCACCACACACTGTTACAGATCGAGGGGATCGGAGTCTGGAGTCACTGTCTGTGAGGAGTTAATACGATCTCCCCCACCCACGGTCCTCAGGATAATGTTGTAATTCACCCCACACTGTTACAGATCGAGGATCGGAGTCTGGAGTCACTGTCTGTGAGGAGTTTGTACGATCTCCACCTCCCACGGTCCACAGGATAATGTTGTAATTCACCCCACACTGTTACAGATCGAGGATCGGAGTCTGGAGTCACTGTCTGTGAGGAGTTTGTACGGTCTCCCCCTCCATGGTCTGCAGGATAATGTTGTGATTCACCCCACACTGTTACAGATCGAGGATCGGAGTTTGTAGTCACTGTCTGTGAGGAGTTTGTACGATTTCCACCTCCCACGGTCCACAGGATAATGTTGTGATTCACCCCACACTGTTACAGATCGGGGGGATCGGAGTTTGGAGTCACTGTCTGTGAGGAGTTTGTACGATCTCCCCCTCCCACGGTCTGCAGGATAATGTTGTGATTCACCCCTCACTGTTACAGATCGAGGATCGGAGTCTGGAGTCACTGTCTGTGAGGAGTTTGTACGATCTCCACCTCCCACGGTCTACGTGATAATGTTGTGATTCACCCCACACGGTTACAGATCGAGGATCGGAGTTTGGAGTCACTGTCTGTGAGGAGTTTGTACGATCTCCACCTCCCACGGTCCACAGGATAATGTTGTGATTCACCCCACACTGTTACAGATCGAGGATCGGAGTTTGGAGTCACTGTCTGTGAGGAGTTTGTACGATCTCCCCCTCCCGCGGTCCGCAGGATAATGTTGTGATTCACCCCACACGGTTACAGATCGAGGATCGGAGTCTGGAGTCACTGTCTGTGAGGAGTTTGTACGATCTCCCCCTCCCACGGTCTACGTGATAATGTTGTGATTCACCGCACACGGTTACAGATCGAGGATCGGAGTTTGGAGTCACTGTCTGTGAGGAGTTTGTACGATATCCCCCTCCCACGGTCCACAGGATAATGTTGTGATTCACCCCACACTGTTACAGATCGAGGATCGGAGTCTGGAGTCACTGTCTGTGAGGAGTTTGTACGATCTCCCCCTCCCACGGTCCGCAGGATAATATTGTGATTCACCCCTCACTGTTACAGATCGAGGATCGGAGTTTGGAGTCACTGTCTGTGAGGAGTTCGTACGGTCTCCCCCTCCCACGGTCCACAGGATAATGTTGTGATTCACCCCACACTGTTACAGATCGAGGATCGGAGTTTGGAGTCACTGTCTGTGAGGAGTTCGTACGGTCTCCCCCTCCCATGGACCACGTGATAATATTGTGATTCACCCCTCACTGTTACAGATCGAGGATCGGAGTTTGGAGTCACTGTCTGTGAAGAGTTTGTACGATCTCCCCCTCCCAGGGACCACAGGATAATGTTGTAATTCACCCCACACTGTTACAGATCGAGGGGATCGGAGTTTGGAGTCACTGTCTCTGAGGAGTTTGTACGATCTCCCCCTCCCACGGTCCACAGGATAATGTTGTGATTCACCCCACACTGTTACAGATCGAGGTATCGGAGTCTGGAGTCACTGTCTGTGAGGAGTTTGTACGATCTCCCCCTCCCACGGTCCACAGGATAATGTTGTGATTCACCCCACACTGTTACAGATCGAGGATCGGAGTTTGTAGTCACTGTCTGTGAGGAGTTTGTACGATCTCCACCTCCCACGGTCCACAGGATAATGTTGTGATTCACCCCACACTGTTACAGATCGAGGATCGGAGTTTGGAGTCACTGTCTGTGAGGAGTTTGTACGATCTCCCCCTCCCGCGGTCCGCAGGATAATGTTGTGATTCACCCCACACGGTTACAGATCGAGGATCGGAGTCTGGAGTCACTGTCTGTGAGGAGTTTGTACGATCTCCCCCTCCCATGGACCACAGGATAATGTTGTGATTCACCACACACTGTTACAGATCGAGGATCGGAGTTTGGAGTCACTGTCTGTGAAGAGTTTGTACGATCTCCCCCTCCCACGGTCCGCAGGATAATGTTGTGATTCACCCCACACTGTTACAGATCGAGGGGATCGGAGTTTGGAGTCACTGTCTGTGAGGAGTTTGTACGATCTCCCCCTCCCACGGTCCACAGGATAATGTTGTGATTCACCCCACACTGTTACAGATCGAGGATCGGAGTTTGTAGTCACTGTCTGTGAGGAGTTTGTACGATCTCCACCTCCCATGGTCCACAGGATAATGTTGTGATTCACCCCTCACTGTTACAGATCGGTGGGATTGGAGTCTGGAGTCACTGTCTGTGAGGAGTTTGTACGATCTCCCCCTCCCACGGTCCGCAGGATAATATTGTGATTCACCCCTCACTGTTACAGATCGAGGATCGGAGTTTGGAGTCACTGTCTGTGAGGAGTTCGTACGGTCTCCCCCTCCCACGGTCCACAGGATAATGTTGTGATTCACCCCACACTGTTACAGATCGAGGATCGGAGTTTGGAGTCACTGTCTGTGAGGAGTTCGTACGGTCTCCCCCTCCCATGGACCACGTGATAATATTGTGATTCACCCCTCACTGTTACAGATCGAGGATCGGAGTTTGGAGTCACTGTCTGTGAGGAGTTTGTACGATCTCCCCCTCCCACGGTCCGCAGGATAATGTTGTGATTCACCCCACACTGTTACAGATCGAGGATCGGAGTTTGGGGTCACTGTCTGTGAGGAGTTTGTACGATCTACCCCTCCCACTGTCCACAGGATAATGTTGTGATTCACCCCACACTGTTACAGATCGGTGGGATTGGAGTCTGGAGTCACTGTCTGTGAGGAGTTTGTACGATCTCCACCTCCCATGGTCCACAGGATAATGTTGTGATTCACCCCTCACTGTTACAGATCGAGGATCGGAGTTTGGAGTCACTGTCTGTGAGGAGTTTGTACGATCTCCCCCTCCCACGGTCCACAGGATAATGTTGTGATTCACCCCACACTGTTACAGATCGAGGATCGGAGTCTGGAGTCACTGTCTGTGAGGAGTTTGTACGATCTCCACCTCCCACGGTCCGCAGGATAATGTTGTGATTCACCACACACTGTTACAGATCGAGGGGATCGGAGTCTGGAGTCACTGTCTGTGAGGAGTTAATACGATCTCCCCCACCCACGGTCCTCAGGATAATGTTGTAATTCACCCCACACTGTTACAGATCGAGGATCGGAGTCTGGAGTCACTGTCTGTGAGGAGTTTGTACGATCTCCACCTCCCACGGTCCACAGGATAATGTTGTAATTCACCCCACACTGTTACAGATCGAGGATCGGAGTCTGGAGTCACTGTCTGTGAGGAGTTTGTACGGTCTCCCCCTCCATGGTCTGCAGGATAATGTTGTGATTCACCCCACACTGTTACAGATCGAGGATCGGAGTTTGTAGTCACTGTCTGTGAGGAGTTTGTACGATTTCCACCTCCCACGGTCCACAGGATAATGTTGTGATTCACCCCACACTGTTACAGATCGGGGGGATCGGAGTTTGGAGTCACTGTCTGTGAGGAGTTTGTACGATCTCCCCCTCCCACGGTCTGCAGGATAATGTTGTGATTCACCCCTCACTGTTACAGATCGAGGATCGGAGTCTGGAGTCACTGTCTGTGAGGAGTTTGTACGATCTCCACCTCCCACGGTCTACGTGATAATGTTGTGATTCACCCCACACGGTTACAGATCGAGGATCGGAGTTTGGAGTCACTGTCTGTGAGGAGTTTGTACGATCTCCACCTCCCACGGTCCACAGGATAATGTTGTGATTCACCCCACACTGTTACAGATCGAGGATCGGAGTTTGGAGTCACTGTCTGTGAGGAGTTTGTACGATCTCCCCCTCCCGCGGTCCGCAGGATAATGTTGTGATTCACCCCACACGGTTACAGATCGAGGATCGGAGTCTGGAGTCACTGTCTGTGAGGAGTTTGTACGATCTCCCCCTCCCACGGTCTACGTGATAATGTTGTGATTCACCGCACACGGTTACAGATCGAGGATCGGAGTTTGGAGTCACTGTCTGTGAGGAGTTTGTACGATATCCCCCTCCCACGGTCCACAGGATAATGTTGTGATTCACCCCACACTGTTACAGATCGAGGATCGGAGTCTGGAGTCACTGTCTGTGAGGAGTTTGTACGATCTCCCCCTCCCACGGTCCGCAGGATAATATTGTGATTCACCCCTCACTGTTACAGATCGAGGATCGGAGTTTGGAGTCACTGTCTGTGAGGAGTTCGTACGGTCTCCCCCTCCCACGGTCCACAGGATAATGTTGTGATTCACCCCACACTGTTACAGATCGAGGATCGGAGTTTGGAGTCACTGTCTGTGAGGAGTTCGTACGGTCTCCCCCTCCCATGGACCACGTGATAATATTGTGATTCACCCCTCACTGTTACAGATCGAGGATCGGAGTTTGGAGTCACTGTCTGTGAAGAGTTTGTACGATCTCCCCCTCCCAGGGACCACAGGATAATGTTGTAATTCACCCCACACTGTTACAGATCGAGGGGATCGGAGTTTGGAGTCACTGTCTCTGAGGAGTTTGTACGATCTCCCCCTCCCACGGTCCACAGGATAATGTTGTGATTCACCCCACACTGTTACAGATCGAGGTATCGGAGTCTGGAGTCACTGTCTGTGAGGAGTTTGTACGATCTCCCCCTCCCACGGTCCACAGGATAATGTTGTGATTCACCCCACACTGTTACAGATCGAGGATCGGAGTTTGTAGTCACTGTCTGTGAGGAGTTTGTACGATCTCCACCTCCCACGGTCCACAGGATAATGTTGTGATTCACCCCACACTGTTACAGATCGAGGATCGGAGTTTGGAGTCACTGTCTGTGAGGAGTTTGTACGATCTCCCCCTCCCGCGGTCCGCAGGATAATGTTGTGATTCACCCCACACGGTTACAGATCGAGGATCGGAGTCTGGAGTCACTGTCTGTGAGGAGTTTGTACGATCTCCCCCTCCCATGGACCACAGGATAATGTTGTGATTCACCACACACTGTTACAGATCGAGGATCGGAGTTTGGAGTCACTGTCTGTGAAGAGTTTGTACGATCTCCCCCTCCCACGGTCCGCAGGATAATGTTGTGATTCACCCCACACTGTTACAGATCGAGGGGATCGGAGTTTGGAGTCACTGTCTGTGAGGAGTTTGTACGATCTCCCCCTCCCACGGTCCACAGGATAATGTTGTGATTCACCCCACACTGTTACAGATCGAGGATCGGAGTTTGTAGTCACTGTCTGTGAGGAGTTTGTACGATCTCCACCTCCCATGGTCCACAGGATAATGTTGTGATTCACCCCTCACTGTTACAGATCGGTGGGATTGGAGTCTGGAGTCACTGTCTGTGAGGAGTTTGTACGATCTCCCCCTCCCACGGTCCGCAGGATAATGTTGTGATTCACCCCACACTGTTACAGATCGAGGATCGGAGTTTGGAGTCACTGTCTGTGAGGAGTTTGTACGATCTCCCCCTCCCACGGTCCACAGGATAATGTTGTGATTCACCCCACACTGTTACAGATCGAGGATCGGAGTCTGGAGTCACTGTCTGTGAGGAGTTTGTACGATCTCCACCTCCCACGGTCCGCAGGATAATGTTGTGATTCACCCCACACTGTTACAGATCGAGGGGATCGGAGTCTGGGGTCACTGTCTGTGAGGAGTTAATACGATCTCCCCCACCCACGGTCCTCAGGATAATGTTGTAATTCACCCCACACTGTTACAGATCGAGGATCGGAGTTTGGAGTCACTGTCTCTGAGGAGTTTGTACGGTCTCCCCCTCCCACGGTCCACAGGATAATGTTGTGATTCACCCCACACTGTTACAGATCGGGGGGATCGGAGTTTGGAGTCACTGTCTCTGAGGAGTTTGTACGGTCTCCCCCTCCCACGGTCCACAGGATAATGTTGTGATTCACCCCTCACTGTTACAGATCGGGGGGATCTGAGTCTGGAGTCACTGTCTGTGAGGAGTTTGTACGATCTCCCCCTCCCACGGTCTGCAGGATAATGTTGTGATTCACCCCACACTGTTACAGATCGAGGATCGGAGTTTGTAGTCACTGTCTGTGAGGAGTTTGTACGATCTCCACCTCCCATGGTCCACAGGATAATGTTGTGATTCACCCCTCACTGTTACAGATCGAGGGGATCGGAGTCTGGAGTCACTGTCTGTGAGGAGTTTGTACGATCTCCACCTCCCACGGTCCACAGGATAATGTTGTGATTCACCCCACACTGTTACAGATCGAGGATCGGAGTTTGGAGTCACTGTCTGTGAGGAGTTTGTACGATCTCCCCCTCCCACGGTCCACAGGATAATGTTGTGATTCACCCCACACTGTTACAGATCGAGGATCGGAGTTTGTAGTCACTGTCTGTGAGGAGTTTGTACGATCTCCACCTCCCACGGTCCACAGGATAATGTTGTGATTCACCCCACACTGTTACAGATCGAGGGGATCGGAGTCTGGAGTCACTGTCTGTGAGGAGTTAATACGATCTCCCCCACCCACGGTCCTCAGGATAATGTTGTAATTCACCCCTCACTGTTACAGATCGGGGGGATCGGAGTTTGGAGTCACTGTCTGTGAGGAGTTTGTACGATCTCCCCCTCCCACGGTCCGCAGGATAATGTTGTGATTCACCCCACACTGTTACAGATCGAGGATCGGAGTTTGGAGTCACTGTCTGTGAGGAGTTTGTACGATCTCCCTCTCCCACGGTCCACAGGATAATGTTGTGATTCACCCCACACTGTTACAGATCGAGGATCGGAGTTTGTAGTCACTGTCTGTGAGGAGTTTGTACGATCTCCACCTCCCACGGTCCACAGGATAATGTTGTGATTCACCCCACACTGTTACAGATCGAGGGGATCGGAGTCTGGAGTCACTGTCTGTGAGGAGTTAATACGATCTCCCCCACCCACGGTCCTCAGGATAATGTTGTAATTCACCCCACACTGTTACAGATCGAGGATCGGAGTCTGGAGTCACTGTCTGTGAGGAGTTTGTACGATCTCCACCTCCCACGGTCCACAGGATAATGTTGTGATTCACCCCACACTGTTACAGATCGGGGGGATCGGAGTTTGGAGTCACTGTCTGTGAGGAGTTTGTACGATCTCCCCCTCCCACGGTCTGCAGGATAATGTTGTGATTCACCCCACACTGTTACAGATCGAGGATCGGAGTTTGGAATCACTGTCTGTGAGGAGTTTGTACGATCTCCCCCTCCCACGGTCCACAGGATAATGTTGTGATTCACCCCACACTGTTACAGATCGAGGATCGGAGTTTGTATTCACTGTCTGTGAGGAGTTTGTACGATCTCCCCCTCCCACGGTCCACAGGATAATGTTGTGATTCACCGCTCACTGTTACAGATCGAGGATCGGAGTCTGGAGTCACTGTCTGTGAGGAGTTTGTACGATCTCCCCCTCCCACGGTCCACAGGATAATGTTGTGATTCACCCCTCACTGTTACAGATCGGTGGGATTGGAGTCTGGAGTCACAGTCTGTGAGGAGTTTGTACGATCTCCCCCTCCCACGGTCTGCAGGATAATGTTGTGATTCACCCCACACTGTTACAGATCGAGGATCGGAGTCCGGAGTCACTGTCTGTGAGGAGTTTGGACGATCTCCCCCTCCCATGGTCCGCAGGATAATGTTGTGATTCACCCCACACTGTTACAGATCGAGGATCGGAGTTTGGAGTCACTGTCTGTGAGGAGTTTCTACGATCTCCCCCTCCCACGGTCCACAGGATAATGTTGTGATTCACCCCACTCTGTTACAGATCGAGGGGATCGGAGTTTGGAGTCACTGTCTGTGAGGAGTTTGTACGATCTCCCCCTCCCACGGTCCACAGCATAATGTTGTGATTCACCCCACACTGTTACAGATCGAGGATTGGAGTTTGAGTCACTGTCTGTGAGGAGTTTGTACGATCTCCCCCTCCCACGGTCCGCAGGATAATGTTGTGATTCACTCCTCACTGTTACAGATCGAGGATCGGAGTTTGGAATCACTGTCTGTGAGGAGTTTGTACGATCTCCCCCTCCCACGGTCCACAGGATAATGTTGTGATTCACCCCACACTGTTACAGATCGAGGATCGGAGTTTGTATTCACTGTCTGTGAGGAGTTTGTACGATCTCCACCTCCCATGGTCCACAGGATAATGTTGTGATTCACCCCACACTGTTACAGATCGGGGGGATCGGAGTCTGGAGTCACTGTCTGTGAGGAGTTTGTACGGTCTCCCCCTCCCATGGACCACGTGATAATGTTGTGATTCACCCCTCACTGTTACAGATCGGTGGGATTGGAGTCTGGAGTCACTGTCTGTGAGGAGTTTGTACGATCTCCACCTCCCACGGTCCACAGGATAATGTTGTGATTCACCCCACACTGTTACAGATCGAGGATCGGAGTTTGGAGTCACTGTCTGTGAGGAGTTTGTACGATCTCCCCCTCCCATGGACCACAGGATAATGTTGTGATTCACCCCTCACTGTTACAGATCGAGGATCGGAGTCTGGAGTCACTGTCTGTGAAGAGTTTGTACGATCTCCCCCTCCCATGGACCACAGGATAATGTTGTGATTCACCACACACTGTTACAGATCAAGGATCGGAGTTTGGAGTCACTGTCTGTGAGGAGTTTGTACAAACTCCCCCTCCCACGGTCCGCAGGATAATGTTGTGATTCACCCCACACTGTTACAGATCGAGGATCGGAGTCTGGAGTCACTGTCTGTGAGGAGTTCGTACGATCTCCCCCTCCCACGGACCACAGGATAATGTTGTGATTCACCCCTCACTGTTACAGATCGGGGGGATCGGAGTTTGGAGTCACTGTCTGTGAGGAGTTCGTACGATCTCCCCCTCCCACGGTCCGCAGGATAATGTTGTGATTCACCCCACACTGTTACAGATCGAGGATCGGAGTCTGGAGTCACTGTCTGTGAGGAGTTTGTACGATCTCCACCTCCCATGGTCCACAGGATAATGTTGTGATTCACCCCACACTGTTACAGATCGAGGGGATCGGAGTCTGGAGTCACTGTCTGTGAGGAGTTAATACGATCTCCCCCACCCACGGTCCTCAGGATAATGTTGTAATTCACCCCACACTGTTACAGATCGAGGATCGGAGTCTGGAGTCACTGTCTGTGAGGAGTTTGTACGATCTCCACCTCCCACGGTCCACAGGATAATGTTGTAATTCACCCCACACTGTTAAAGATCGAGGATCGGAGTTTGGAGTCACTGTCTGTGAGGAGTTTGTACGATCTCCACCTCCCACGGTCCACAGGATAATGTTGTGATTCACACCACACTGTTACAGATCGAGGGGATTGGAGTCTGGAGTCACTGTCTGTGAGCAGTTTGTACGATCTCCCCCTCCCACGGTCCACAGGATAATGTTGTGATTCACCCCTCACTGTTACAGATCGGTGGGATTGGAGTCTGGAGTCACAGTCTGTGAGGAGTTTGTACGATCTCCCCCTCCCACGGTCTGCAGGATAATGTTGTGATTCACCCCACACTGTTACAGATCGAGGATCGGAGTCCGGAGTCACTGTCTGTGAGGAGTTTGGACGATCTCCCCCTCCCATGGTCCGCAGGATAATGTTGTGATTCACCCCACACTGTTACAGATCGAGGTATCGGAGTCTGGAGTCACTGTCTGTGAGGAGTTTGAACGATCTCCCCCTCCCACGGTCCACAGGATAATGTTTTGATTCACCCCACACTGTTACAGATCGAGGATCGGAGTTTGGAGTCACTGTCTGTGAGGAGTTTGTACGATCTCCCCCTCCCACGGTCCGCAGGATAATGTTGTGATTCACCCCACACTGTTACAGATCGAGGATCGGAGTTTGGAGTCACTGTCTGTGAGGAGTTTGTACGATCTCCCCCTCCCACGGTCCACAGGATAATGTTGTTATTCACCCCACACTGTTACAGATCGAGGATCGGAGTTTGTAGTCACTGTCTGTGAGGAGTTCGTACGATCTCCACCTCCCATGGTCCACAGGATAATGTTGTGATTCACCCCACACTGTTACAGATCGGGGGGATCGGAGTTTGTAGTCACTGTCTGTGAGGAGTTCGTACGATCTCCCCCTCCCACGGTCCACAGGATAATGTTGTGATTCACCCCTCACTGTTACAGATCGGGGGGATCGGAGTCTGGAGTCACTGTCTGTGAGGAGTTTGTACGATCTCCACCTCCCACGGTCCACAGGATAATGTTGTGATTCACCCCTCACTGTTACAGATCGAGGATCGGAGTTTGGAGTCACTGTCTGTGAGGAGTTTGTACGATCTCCCTCTCCCACGGTCCACAGGATAATGTTGTGATTCACCCCTCACTGTTACAGATCGGGGGGATCGGAGTCTGGAGTGACTGTCTGTTAGGAGTTTGTACGATCTCCCCCTCCCAGGGTCCACAGGATAATGTTGTGATTCACCCCACACTGTTACAGATCGAGGGGATCGGAGTTTGGAGTCACTGTCTGTGAGGAGTTTGTACGATCTCCCCCTCCCACAGTCTGCAGGATTATGTTGTGATTCACCCCACACGGTTACAGATCGAGGATCGGAGTCTGGAGTGACTGTCTGTTAGGAGTTTGTACGATCTCCCCCTCCCAGGGTCCACAGGATAATGTTGTGATTCACCCCACACTGTTACAGATCGAGGATCGGAGTCTAGAGTCACTGTCTGTGAGGAGTTTGTACGATCTCCCCCTCCCACGGTCCACATGATAATGTTGTGATTCACACCTCACTGTTACAGATCGAGGATCGGAGTCTGGAGTCACTGTCTGTGAGGAGTTTGGACGATCTCCCCCTCCCACGGTCCACAGGATAATGTTGTGATTCACCCCTCACTGTTACTGATCGAGGATCGGAGTCTGGAGTCACTGTCTGTGAGGAGTTTGTACGATCTCCCCCTCCCACGGTCCACAGGATAATGTTGTGATTCACACCTCACTGTTACAGATCGGGGGGATCGGAGTCTGGAGTCACTGTCTGTGAGGAGTTTGTACGATCTCCCCCTCCCATGGTCCACAGGATAATGTTGTGATTCACCCCTTACTGTTACTGATCGAGGATCGGAGTCTGGAGTCACTGTCTGTGAGGAGTTTGCACGATCTCCCCCTCCCATGGTCCACAGGATAACGTTGTGATTCACGCCTCACTGTTACAGATCGAGGATCGGAGTCTGGAGTGACTGTCTGTTAGGAGTTTGTACGATCTCCCCCTCCCATGGTCCACAGGATAATGTTGTGATTCACCCCACACTGTTACAGATCGAGGATCGGAGTCTAGAGTCACTGTCTGTGAGGAGTTTGTAGGATCTCCCCCTCCCACGGTCCGCAGGATAATATTGTGATTCACCCCACACTGTTACAGATCGAGGATCGGAGTTTGGAGTCACTGTCTGTGAGGAGTTTGTACGATCTCCCCCTCCCATGGTCCACAGGATAATGTTGTGATTCACCCCTCACTGTTACAGATCGAGGATCAGAGTTTGGAGTCTCTGTCTGTGAGGAGTTTGTATGATCTCCCCCTCCCACGGTCTGCAGGATAATGTTGTGATTCACCCCACACTGTTACAGATCGAGGATCGGAGTTTGGAGTCACTGTCTGTGAGTAGTTTGTACGATCTCCCCCTCCCATGGCCCACAGGATAATGTTGTGATTCACCCCACACTGTTACAGATCGAGGATCGGAGTTTGTATTCACTGTCTGTGAGGAGTTTGTACGATCTCCACCTCCCATGGTCCACAGGATAATGTTGTGATTCACCCCACACTGTTACAGATCGGGGGGATCGGAGTCTGGAGTCACTGTCTGTGAGGAGTTTGTACGGTCTCCCCCTCCCATGGACCACGTGATAATGTTGTGATTCACCCCTCACTGTTACAGATCGGTGGGATTGGAGTCTGGAGTCACTGTCTGTGAGGAGTTTGTACGATCTCCACCTCCCACGGTCCACAGGATAATGTTGTGATTCACCCCACACTGTTACAGATCGAGGATCGGAGTTTGGAGTCACTGTCTGTGAGGAGTTTGTACGATCTCCCCCTCCCATGGACCACAGGATAATGTTGTGATTCACCCCTCACTGTTACAGATCGAGGATCGGAGTCTGGAGTCACTGTCTGTGAAGAGTTTGTACGATCTCCCCCTCCCATGGACCACAGGATAATGTTGTGATTCACCACACACTGTTACAGATCAAGGATCGGAGTTTGGAGTCACTGTCTGTGAGGAGTTTGTACAAACTCCCCCTCCCACGGTCCGCAGGATAATGTTGTGATTCACCCCACACTGTTACAGATCGAGGATCGGAGTCTGGAGTCACTGTCTGTGAGGAGTTCGTACGATCTCCCCCTCCCACGGACCACAGGATAATGTTGTGATTCACCCCTCACTGTTACAGATCGGGGGGATCGGAGTTTGGAGTCACTGTCTGTGAGGAGTTCGTACGATCTCCCCCTCCCACGGTCCGCAGGATAATGTTGTGATTCACCCCACACTGTTACAGATCGAGGATCGGAGTCTGGAGTCACTGTCTGTGAGGAGTTTGTACGATCTCCACCTCCCACGGTCCACAGGATAATGTTGTAATTCACCCCACACTGTTAAAGATCGAGGATCGGAGTTTGGAGTCACTGTCTGTGAGGAGTTTGTACGATCTCCACCTCCCACGGTCCACAGGATAATGTTGTGATTCACACCACACTGTTACAGATCGAGGGGATTGGAGTCTGGAGTCACTGTCTGTGAGCAGTTTGTACGATCTCCCCCTCCCACGGTCCACAGGATAATGTTGTGATTCACCCCTCACTGTTACAGATCGGTGGGATTGGAGTCTGGAGTCACAGTCTGTGAGGAGTTTGTACGATCTCCCCCTCCCACGGTCTGCAGGATAATGTTGTGATTCACCCCACACTGTTACAGATCGAGGATCGGAGTCCGGAGTCACTGTCTGTGAGGAGTTTGGACGATCTCCCCCTCCCATGGTCCGCAGGATAATGTTGTGATTCACCCCACACTGTTACAGATCGAGGTATCGGAGTCTGGAGTCACTGTCTGTGAGGAGTTTGAACGATCTCCCCCTCCCACGGTCCACAGGATAATGTTTTGATTCACCCCACACTGTTACAGATCGAGGATCGGAGTTTGGAGTCACGGTCTGTGAGGAGTTTCTACGATCTCCCCCTCCCACGGTCCACAGGATAATGTTGTGATTCACCCCACACTGTTACAGATCGAGGATCAGAGTTTGTAGTCACTGTCTGTGAGGAGTTTGTACGGTCTCCACCTCCCATGGTCCACAGGATAATGTTGTGATTCACCCCTCACTGTTACAGATCGGTGGGATTGGAGTCTGAAGTCACTGTCTGTGAGGAGTTTGTACGATCTCCACCTCCCACGGTCCACAGGATAATGTTGTGATTCACCCCACACTGTTACAGATCGAGGATCGGAGTTTGGAGTCACTGTCTGTGAGGAGTTTGTACGATCTCCCCCTCCCACGGTCCGCAGGATAATGTTGTGATTCACCCCACACTGTTACAGATCGAGGATCGGAGTTTGGAGTCACTGTCTGTGAGGAGTTTGTACGATCTCCCCCTCCCACGGTCCACAGGATAATGTTGTTATTCACCCCACACTGTTACAGATCGAGGATCGGAGTTTGTAGTCACTGTCTGTGAGGAGTTCGTACGATCTCCACCTCCCATGGTCCACAGGATAATGTTGTGATTCACCCCACACTGTTACAGATCGGGGGGATCGGAGTTTGTAGTCACTGTCTGTGAGGAGTTCGTACGATCTCCCCCTCCCACGGTCCACAGGATAATGTTGTGATTCACCCCTCACTGTTACAGATCGGGGGGATCGGAGTCTGGAGTCACTGTCTGTGAGGAGTTTGTACGATCTCCACCTCCCACGGTCCACAGGATAATGTTGTGATTCACCCCTCACTGTTACAGATCGAGGATCGGAGTTTGGAGTCACTGTCTGTGAGGAGTTTGTACGATCTCCCTCTCCCACGGTCCACAGGATAATGTTGTGATTCACCCCTCACTGTTACAGATCGGGGGGATCGGAGTCTGGAGTGACTGTCTGTTAGGAGTTTGTACGATCTCCCCCTCCCAGGGTCCACAGGATAATGTTGTGATTCACCCCACACTGTTACAGATCGAGGGGATCGGAGTTTGGAGTCACTGTCTGTGAGGAGTTTGTACGATCTCCCCCTCCCACAGTCTGCAGGATTATGTTGTGATTCACCCCACACGGTTACAGATCGAGGATCGGAGTCTGGAGTGACTGTCTGTTAGGAGTTTGTACGATCTCCCCCTCCCAGGGTCCACAGGATAATGTTGTGATTCACCCCACACTGTTACAGATCGAGGATCGGAGTCTAGAGTCACTGTCTGTGAGGAGTTTGTACGATCTCCCCCTCCCACGGTCCACATGATAATGTTGTGATTCACACCTCACTGTTACAGATCGAGGATCGGAGTCTGGAGTCACTGTCTGTGAGGAGTTTGGACGATCTCCCCCTCCCACGGTCCACAGGATAATGTTGTGATTCACCCCTCACTGTTACTGATCGAGGATCGGAGTCTGGAGTCACTGTCTGTGAGGAGTTTGTACGATCTCCCCCTCCCACGGTCCACAGGATAATGTTGTGATTCACACCTCACTGTTACAGATCGGGGGGATCGGAGTCTGGAGTCACTGTCTGTGAGGAGTTTGTACGATCTCCCCCTCCCATGGTCCACAGGATAATGTTGTGATTCACCCCTTACTGTTACTGATCGAGGATCGGAGTCTGGAGTCACTGTCTGTGAGGAGTTTGCACGATCTCCCCCTCCCATGGTCCACAGGATAACGTTGTGATTCACGCCTCACTGTTACAGATCGAGGATCGGAGTCTGGAGTGACTGTCTGTTAGGAGTTTGTACGATCTCCCCCTCCCATGGTCCACAGGATAATGTTGTGATTCACCCCACACTGTTACAGATCGAGGATCGGAGTCTAGAGTCACTGTCTGTGAGGAGTTTGTAGGATCTCCCCCTCCCACGGTCCGCAGGATAATATTGTGATTCACCCCACACTGTTACAGATCGAGGATCGGAGTTTGGAGTCACTGTCTGTGAGGAGTTTGTACGATCTCCCCCTCCCATGGTCCACAGGATAATGTTGTGATTCACCCCTCACTGTTACAGATCGAGGATCAGAGTTTGGAGTCTCTGTCTGTGAGGAGTTTGTATGATCTCCCCCTCCCACGGTCTGCAGGATAATGTTGTGATTCACCCCACACTGTTACAGATCGAGGATCGGAGTTTGGAGTCACTGTCTGTGAGTAGTTTGTACGATCTCCCCCTCCCATGGCCCACAGGATAATGTTGTGATTCACCCCACACTGTTACAGATCGAGGATCGGAGTTTGGAGTCACTGTCTGTGAGGAGTTTCTACGATCTCCCCTTCCAATGGTCCACAGGATAATGTTGTGATTCACACCTCACTGTTACAGATCGAGGGGATCGGAGTTTGGAGTCACTGTCTGTGAGGAGTTTGTACGATCTCCCCCTCCCATGGTCCACAGGATAATGTTGTGATTCACCCCACACTGCTACAGATCGAGGATCGGAGTTTGGAATCACTGTCTGTGAGGAGTTTGTACGATCTCCCCCTCCCATGGTCCACAGGATAATGTTGTGATTCACCCCACACTGTTACAGATCAAGGATCGGAGTTTGGAGTCACTGTCTGTGAGGAGTTTGTACAATCTCCCCCTCCCACGGTCCACAGGATAATGTTGTGATTCACCCCACACGGTTACAGATCGAGGATCGGAGTCTGGAGTGACTGTCTGTTAGGAGTTTGTACGATCTCCCCCTCCCAGGGTCCACAGGATAATGTTGTGATTCACCCCACACTGTTACAGATCGAGGATCGGAGTCTAGAGTCACTGTCTGTGAGGAGTTTGAACGATCTCCCCCTCCCACGGTCCACAGGATAATGTTGTGATTCACACCACACTGTTACTGATCGAGGATCGGAGTCTGGAGTCACAGTCTGTGAGGAGTTTGTACGATCTACCCCTCCCACGGTCCACAGGATAATGTTGTGATTCACACCTCACTGTTACAGATCGGGGGGATCGGAGTTTGGAGTCACTGTCTGTGAGGAGTTTGTACGATCTCCCCCTCCCATGGTCCACAGGATAATGTTGTGATTCACCCCACACTGTTACAGATCAAGGATCGGAGTTTGGAGTCACTGTCTGTGAGGAGTTTGTACTATCACCCCCTCCCACGGTCCACAGGATAATGTTGTGATTCACCCCACACGGTTACAGATCGAGGATCGGAGTCTGGAGTGACTGTCTGTTAGGAGTTTGTACGATCTCCCCCTCCCAGGGTCCACAGGATAATGTTGTGATTCACCCCACACTGTTACAGATCGAGGATCGGAGTCTAGAGTCACTGTCTGTGAGGAGTTTGTACGATCTCCCCCTCCCACGGTCCACAGGATAATGTTGTGATTCACACCTCACTGTTACAGATCGAGGATCGGAGTCTGGAGTCACAGTCTGTGAGGAGTTTGTACGATCTCCCCCTCCCACGGTCCACAGGATAATGTTGTGATTCACACCTCACTGTTACAGATCGGGGGGATCGGAGTTTGGAGTCACTGTCTGTGAGGAGTTTGTACGATCTCCCCCTCCCATGGTCCACAGGATAATGTTGTGATTCACCCCACACTGTTACAGATCAAGGATCGGAGTTTGGAGTCACTGTCTGTGAGGAGTTTGTACTATCACCCCCTCCCACAGTCTGCAGGATAATGTTGTGATTCACCCCACACTGTTACAGATCGAGGATCGGAGTCTGGAGTGACTGTCTGTTAGGAGTTTGTACGATCTCCACCTCCCACGGTCCACAGGATAATGTTGTGATTCACCCCTCACTGTTACAGATCGAGGATCGGAGTCTGGAGTGACTGTCTGTTAGGAGTTTGTACGATCTCCACCTCCCACGGTCCACAGGATAATGTTGTGATTCACCCCACACTGTTACAGATCGGGGGGATCGGAGTTTGGAGTCACTGTCTGTGAGGAGTTTGTACGATCTCCCTCTCCCACGGTCCACAGGATAATGTTGTGATTCACACCTCACTGTTACAGATCGAGGATCGGAGTCTGGAGTCACTGTCTGTGAGGAGTTTGTACGATCTCCCCCTCCCACGGTCCACAGGATAATGTTGTGATTCACCCCTCACTGTTACTGATCGAGGATCGGAGTCTGGAGTCACTGTCTGTGAGGAGTTTGTACGATCTCCCCCTCCCACGGTCCACAGGATAATGTTGTGATTCACATCTCACTGTTACAGATCGGAGGGATCGGAGTCTGGAGTCACTGTCTGTGAGGAGTTTGTACGATCTCCCCCTCCCATGGTCCACAGGATAATGTTGTGATTCACCCCTCACTGTTACTGATCGAGGATCGGAGTCTGGAGTCACTGTCTGTGAGGAGTTTGTACGATCTCCCCCTCCCACGGTCCACAGGATAATGTTGTGATTCACCCCACACTGTTACAGATTGAGGATCGGAGTCTGGAGTCACTGTCTGTGAGGAGTTTGTACGATCTCCCCCTCCCACGGTCCACAGGATAATGTTGTGATTCACCCCTCACTGTTACTGATCGAGGATCGGAGTCTGGAGTCACTGTCTGTGAGGAGTTTGTACGATCTCCCCCTCCCACGGTCCACAGGATAATGTTGTGATTCACACCTCACTGTTACAGATCGGAGGGATCGGAGTCTGGAGTCACTGTCTGTGAGGAGTTTGTACGATTTCCCCCTCCCACGGTCTGCAGGATAATGTTGTGATTCACCCCACACTGTTACAGATCGAGGATCGGAGTCTGGAGTCACTGTCTGTGAGGAGTTTGTACGATCTCCCCCTCCCACGGTCCACAGGATAATGTTGTGATTCACCCCACACTGTTACAGATCGAGGATCGGAGTCTGGAGTCACTGTCTGTGAGGAGTTTGTACGATCTCCCCCTCCCACGGTCCACAGGATAATGTTGTGATTCACCCCACACTGTTACAGATCGAGGGGATTGGAGTTTGGAGTCACTGTCTGTGAGGAGTTTGTACGATCTCCCCCTCCCACATTCCACAGGATAATGTTGTGATTCACCCCACACTGTTACAGATCGAGGGGATCGGAGTTTGGAGTCACTGTCTGTGAGGAGTTTGTACGATCTCCCCCTCCCACGGTCCACAGGATAATGTTGTGATTCACCCCTCACTGTTACAGATCGAGGGGATCGGAGTCTGGAGTCACTGTCTGTGAGGAGTTTGTACGATCTCCCCCTCCCACGGTCCACAGGATAATGTTGTGATTCACCCCACACTGTTACAGATCGGTGTGATTGGAGTCTGGAGTCACTGTCTGTGAGGAGTTTGTACGATCTCCACCTCCCACGGTCCACAGGATAATGTTGTGATTCACCCCTCACTGTTACAGATCGGTGGGATTGGAGTCTGGAGTCACTTTCTGTGAGGAGTTTCTACGATCTCCCCCTCCCACGGTCCACAGGATAATGTTGTGATTCACCCCACACTGTTACAGATCGAGGATCGGAGTCTGGAGTCACTGTCTGTGAGGAGTTTGTACGATCTCCCCCTCCCACGGTCCACAGGATAATGTTGTGATTCACCCCACACTGTTACAGATCGAGGATCGGAGTCTGGAGTCACTGTGAGGAGTTTGTACGATCTCCCCCTCCCACGGTCTACGTGATAATGTTGTGATTCACCCCACACTGTTACAGATCGAGGGGATCGGAGTTTGGAGTCACTGTCTGTGAGGAGTTTGTACGATCTCCCCCTCCCACGGTCTACGTGATAATGTTGTGATTCACCCCTCACTGTTACAGATCGAGGGGATCGGAGTCTGGAGTCACTGTCTGTGAGGAGTTTGTACGATCTCCCCCTCCCACGGTCTACGTGATAATGTTGTGATTCACCCCTCACTGTTACAGATCGAGGATCGGAGTTTGAAGTCTCTGTCTGTGAGGAGTTTGTATGATCTCCCCCTCCCACGGTCCACAGGATAATGTTGTGATTCACCCCACACTGTTACAGATCGAGGATCGGAGTCTGGAGTCACTGTCTGTGAGGAGTTTGTACGATCTCCCCCTCCCAGGGTCCATAGGATAATGTTGTGATTCACCCCACACTGTTACAGATCGAGGATCGGAGTTTGAAGTCACTGTCTGTGAGGAGTTTGTACGGTCTTCCCCCCCCATGGACCACGTGATAATGTTGTGATTCACCGCACACGGTTACAGATCGAGGATCGGAGTTTGGAGTCACTGTCTGTGAGGAGTTTGTACGGTCTCCCCCTCCCATGGACCACGTGATAATGTTGTGATTCTCCGCACACGGTTACAGATCGAGGATCGGAGTCTGGATTCACTGTCTGTGAGGAGTTTGTACGGTCTCCCCCTCCCACGGTCCACAGGATAATGTTGTGATTCACCCCTCACTGTTACAGATCGAGGGGATCGGAGTTTGGAGTCACTGTCTGTGAGGAGTTTGTACGGTCTCCCCCTCCCACGGTCCACAGGATAATGTTGTGATTCACCCCTCACTGTTACAGATCGAGGATCGGAGTTTGGAGTCACTGTCTGTGAGGAGTTTATAGCATCTACCCCTCCTACCCTCTCTCCCACAGTCCACTCTTCCCTCCTATAAGATTCCTTCCTCTCCAGCCCTTTACGCTCCCCACCCGTCACCTCCCCCTGGTGTCCCTCCTCCTTCCCTTTCTCCCATGGTCCAGAAACCTACAGTTTCTGTAGGTTGTGACAGGGGTGAGGAGATTCTGCACCAATCGAGTTTGCTGTAGTTTCTGTAGGTTGTGAGAGGGGTGGGGAGATTCTGCACCAATCGAGTTTGCTGTAGTTTCTGTAGGTTGTGAGAGGGGTGGGGGGTATTCTGCACCAAACGAGTTTGCTGTAGTGTCTGTAGGTTGTGAGAGGGGTGGGGGTATTCTGCACCAAACGAGTTTGCTGTAGTGTCTGTAGGTTGTGAGAGGGATGGGTGTATTCTGCACCAAACAAATTTGCTGTAGTTTCTGTAGTTTGTGAGAGGGGTGGGGAGATTCTGCACCAAACGAGTTTGCTGTAGTTTCTGTAGGTTGTGAGAGGGGTGGGGAGATTCTGCACCAAACGAGTTTGCAGTAGTTTTTGTAGGTTGTGAGAGGGGTGGGGGGTATTCTGCACCAAACGAGTTTGCTGTAGTTTCTGTAGGTTGTGAGAGGGGTGGGGGTATTCTGCACCAAACGAGTTTGCTGTAGTTTCTGTAGGTTGTGAGAGGGGTGGGGGGTATTCTGCACCAAACGAGTTTGCTGTAGTTTCTGTAGGTTGTGAGAGGGGTGGGGGGTATTCTGCACCAATCGAGTTTGCTGTAGTTTCTGTAGGTTGTGAGAGGGGTTTGGGAGATTCTGCACCAAACGAGTTTGCTGTAGTTTCTGTAGGTTGTGAGAGGGGTGAGGGTATTCTGCACCAAACGAGTTTGCTGTAGATTCTGTAGGTAGTGAGAGGGTTGGGGGTATTCTGCACCAAACGAGTTTGCTGTAGTTTCTGTAGGTTGTGAGAGGGGTGGGGAGATTCTGCACCAAACGAGTTTGCTGTAGTTTCTGTAGGTTGTGAGAGGTGTGGGGAGATTCTGCACCAAACGAGTTTGCTGTAGTTTCTGTAGGTTGTGAGAGGGGTGGGGGAGATTCTGTACCAAACGAGTTTGCTGTAGTTTCTGTAGGTTGTGAGAGGGGTGGGGGGTATTCTGCACCAAACGAGTTTGCTGTAGTTTCTGTAGGTTGTGAGAGGGGTGGGGAGATTCTGCACCAAACGAGTTTGCTGTGGTTTCTGTTGGTTGTGAGAGGGGTGAGGGGAGATTCTGCACCAAACGAGTTTGCTGTAGTTTCTGTAGGTTGTGAGAGGCGTGAGGGGAGATTCTGCACCAAACGAGTTTGCTGTAGTTTCTGTACGTTGTGAGAGGGGTGAGGGGGATTCTGCACCAAACGAGTTTGCTGTAGTTTCTGTAGGTTGTGAGAGGGGTGGGGAGATTCTGCACCAAACGAGTTTGCTGTAGTTTCTGTAGGTTGTGAGAGGCGTGAGGGGTATTCTGCACCAAACGAGTTTGCTGTAGTTTCTGTAGGTTGTGAGAGGGGTGAGGGTATTCTGAACCAAACGAGTTTGCTGTAGTTTCTGTAGGTTGTGAGAGGGGTGAGGGGTATTCTGAACCAAACGAGTTTGCTGTAGTTTCTGTAGGTTGTGAGAGGGGTGGGGAGATTCTGCACCAAACGAGTTTGCTGTAGTTTCTGTAGGTTGTGAGAGGGGTGAGGGGTATTCTGCACCAAACGAGTTTGCTGTAGTTTCTGTAGGTTGTGAGAGGGGTGGGGAGATTCTGCACCAAACGAGTTTGCTGTAGTTTCTGTAGGTTGTGAGAGGGGTGAGGGGTATTCTGAACCAAACGAGTTTGCTGTAGATTCTGTAGGTTGTGAGAGGGGTGAGGGGTATTCTGAACCAAACGAGTTTGCTGTAGATTCTGTAGGTTGTGAGAGGGGTGAGGGGTATTCTGCACCAAACGAGTTTGCTGTAGTTTCTGTAGGTTGTGAGAGGGGTGAGGGGTATTCTGCACCAAACGAGGTTGCTGTAGTTTCTGTAGGTTGTGAGAGGGGTCGGAGATTCTGCACCAAACGAGTTTGCTGTAGTTTCTGTAGGTTGTGAGAGGGGTGATGGTATTCTGCATCAAACGAGTTTGCTGTAGTTTCTGTAGGTTGTGAGAGGGGTGAGGGTATTCTGCACCAAACGAGTTTGCTGTAGTTTCTGTAGGTTGTGAGAGGGTTGGGGGTATTCTGCACCAAACGAGTTTGCTGTAGTTTCTGTAGGTTGTGAGAGGGGTGGGGAGATTCTGCACCAAACGAGTTTGCTGTGGTTTCTGTAGGTTGTGAGAGGGGTGGGGGGTATTCTGCACCAAACGAGTTTGCTGTAGTTTCTGTAGGTTGTGAGAGGGGTGAGGGGTATTCTGCACCAAACGAGTTTGCTGTAGTTTCTGTAGGTTGTGAGAGGGGTCGGAGATTCTGCACCAAACGAGTTTGCTGTAGTTTCTGTAGGTTGTGAGAGGGGTGATGGTATTCTGCATCAAACGAGTTTGCTGTAGTTTCTGTAGGTTGTGAGAGGGGTGAGGGTATTCTGCACCAAACGAGTTTGCTGTAGTTTCTGTAGGTTGTGAGAGGGTTGGGGGTATTCTGCACCAAACGAGTTTGCTGTAGTTTCTGTAGGTTGTGAGAGGGGTGGGGAGATTCTGCACCAAACGAGTTTGCTGTGGTTTCTGTAGGTTGTGAGAGGGGTGGGGGGTATTCTGCACAAAACGAGTTTGCTGTAGTTTCTGTAGGTTGTGAGAGGGGTGAGGGGTATTCTGCACCAAACGAGTTTGCTGTAGTTTCTGTAGGTTGTGAGAGGGGTGAGGGGTATTCTGCACCAAACGAGTTTGCTGTGGTTTCTGTAGGTTGTGAGAGGGGTGGGGGGTATTCTGCACCAAACGAGTTTGCTGTAGTTTCTGTAGGTTGTGAGAGGGGTGGGGAGATTCTGTACCAAACGAGTTTGCTGTAGTTTCTGTAGGTTGTGAGAGGGGTGGGGAGATTCTGTACCAAACGAGTTTGCTGTAGTTTCTGTAGGTTGTGAGAGGGGTGGGGAGATTCTGCACCAAACGAGTTTGCTGTAGTTTCTGTAGGTTGTGAGAGGGGTGAGGGGTATTCTGCATAAACGAGTTTGCTGTAGTTTCGGTAGGTTGTGAGGGGGGTGATGGTATTCTGCACCAAACGAGTTTGCTGTAGTTTCTGTAGGTTGTGAGAGGGGTGAGGATATGCTGCACCAAACGAGTTTACTGTAGTTTCTGTAGGTTGTGAGAGGGGTGAGGGTATTCTGCACCAAACGAGTTTGCTGTAGTTTCTGTAGGTTGTGAGAGGGGTGGGGGGTATTCTGCAACAAAAGAGTTTGCTGTAGTTTCTGTAGGTTGTGAGAGGGTTGAGGGTATTCTGCACCAACCGAGTTTGCTGTAGTTTCTGTAGGTTGTGAGAGGGGTGGGGGTATTCTGCACCAAACGAGTTTGCTGTAGTTTCTGTAGGTTGTGAGAGGGGTGGGGGAGATTCTGCAGCAAACGAGTTTGCTGTGGTTTCTGTAGGTTGTGAGAGGGGTGGGGGTTATTCTGCACCAAACGAGTTTGCTGTAGTTTCTGTAGGTTGTGAGAGGGGTGAGGGGTATTCTGCACCAAACGAGTTTGCTGTAGTTTCTGTAGGTTGTGAGAGGGGTGGGGGGTATTCTGCACCAAACGAGTTTGCTGTGGTTTCTGTAGGTTGTGAGAGGGGTAGGGGGTATTCTGCACCAAACGAGTTTGCTGTAGTTTCTGTAGGTTGTGACAGGGGTGAGGGGTATTCTGCACCAAACGAGTTTGCTGTAGTTTCTGTAGGTTGTGAGAGGGGTGAGGGTATTCTGAACCAAACGAGTTTGCTGTGGTTTCTGTAGGTTGTGAGAGGGATGGGGAGATTCTGCACCAAACGAGTTTGCTGTGGTTTCTGTAGGTTGTGAGAGGGGTGGGGGTTATTCTGCACCAAACGAGTTTGCTGTGGTTTCTGTAGTTTGTGAGAGGGGTGAGGGGGATTCTGCACCATACGAGTTTTCTGTAGTTTCTGTAGGTTGTGAGAGGGGTGGGGAGATTCTGCACCAAACGAGTTTGCTGTAGTTTCTGTAGGTTGTGAGAGGGGTGAGGGTATTCTGCACCAAACGAGTTTGCTGTAGTTTCTGTAGGTTGTGAGAGGGGTGGGGAGATTCTGCACCAAACGAGTTTGCTGTGGTTTCTGTAGGTTGTGAGAGGGGTGGGGGTTATTCTGCACCAAACGAGTTTGCTGTGGTTTCTGTAGGTTGTGAGAGGGGTGAGGGTATTCTGCACCAAACGAGTTTGCTGTAGTTTCTGTAGGTTGTGAGAGGGGTGGGGAGATTCTGCACCAAACGAGTTTGCTGTGGTTTCTGTAGGTTGTGAGAGGGGTGGGGAGATTCTGCACCAAACGAGTTTGCTGTAGTTTCTGTAGGTAGTGAGAGGGATGGGGGTTATTCTGCACCAAACGAGTTTGCTGTAGATTCTGTAGGTTGTGAGAGGCGTGAGGAGATTCTGCACCAAACGAGTTTGCTGTAGTTTCTGTAGGTTGTGAGAGGGGCGGGGGTATTCTGCACCAAACGAGTTTGCTGTAGTTTCTGTAGGTAGTGAGAGGGATGGGGGTTATTCTGCACCAAACGAGTTTGCTGTAGATTCTGTAGGTTGTGAGAGGCGTGAGGAGATTCTGCACCAAACGAGTTTGCTGTAGATTCTGTAGGTTGTGAGAGGCGTGAGGAGATTCTGCACCAAACGAGTTTGCTGTGGTTTCTGTAGGTTGTGAGAGGGGTGGGGGTTATTCTGCACCAAACGAGTTTGCTGTAGTTTCTGTAGGTTGTGAGAGGGGTGAGGGTATTCTGAACCAAACGAGTTTGCTGTGGTTTCTGTAGGTTGTGAGAGGGATGGGGAGATTCTGCACCAAACGAGTTTGCTGTAGTTTCTGTAGGTTGTGAGAGGGGTGAGCGGTATTCTGCACCAAACGAGTTTGCTGTAGATTCTGTAGGTTGTGAGAGGGGTGGGGGAGATTCTGCACCAAACGAGTTTACTGTAGTTTCTGTAGGTTGTGAGAGGGGGGGGGTATTCTGCACCAAACGAGTTTGCTGTAGTTTCTGTAGGTTGTGAGAGGTGTGATGGTATTCTGCATCAAACGAGTTTGCTGTAGTTTCTGTAGGTTGTGAGAGGGGTGGGGGAGATTCTGCACCAAACGAGTTTGCTGTAGTTTCTGTAGGTTGTGAGAGGGGTGGGGGGTATTCTGAAACTAACGAGTTTGCTGTAGTTTCTGTAGGTTGTGAGAGGGGTGAGGGGTATTCTGAACCAAACGAGTTTACTGTAGTTTCTATAGGTTGTGAGAGGGGTGGGGAGATTCTGCACCAAACGAGTTTGCTGTAGTTTCTGTAGGTTGTGAGAGGGGTGAGGGGTATTCTGAACCAAACGAGTTTGCTGTAGATTCTGTAGGTTGTGAGAGGGGTGAGGGGTATTCTGAACCAAACGAGTTTGCTGTAGATTCTGTAGGTTGTGAGAGGGGTGAGGGGTATTCTGCACCAAACGAGTTTGCTGTAGTTTCTGTAGGTTGTGAGAGGGGTGATGGTATTCTGAACCAAACGAGTTTGCTGTGGTTTCTGTAGGTTGTGAGAGGGGTCGGAGATTCTGCACCAAACGAGTTTGCTGTAGTTTCTGTAGGTTGTGAGAGGGGTGATGGTATTCTGCATCAAACGAGTTTGCTGTAGTTTCTGTAGGTTGTGAGAGAGGTGAGGGTATTCTGCACCAAACGAGTTTGCTGTAGTTTCTGTAGGTTGTGAGAGGGTTGGGGGTATTCTGCACCAAACGAATTTGCTGTAGTTTCTGTAGGTTGTGAGAGGGGTGGGGAGATTCTGCACCAAACGAGTTTGCTGTGGTTTCTGTAGGTTGTGAGAGGGGTGGGGGGTATTCTGCACCAAACGAGTTTGCTGTAGTTTCTGTAGGTTGTGAGAGGGGTGAGGGGTATTCTGCACCAAACGAGTTTGCTGTAGTTTCTGTAGGTTGTGAGAGGGGTCGGAGATTCTGCACCAAACGAGTTTGCTGTAGTTTCTGTAGGTTGTGAGAGGGGTGATGGTATTCTGCATCAAACGAGTTTGCTGTAGTTTCTGTAGGTTGTGAGAGGGGTGAGGGTATTCTGCACCAAACGAGTTTGCTGTAGTTTCTGTAGGTTGTGAGAGGGGTGGGGAGATTCTGCACCAAACGAGTTTGCTGTGGTTTCTGTAGGTTGTGAGAGGGGTGGGGGGTATTCTGCACCAAACGAGTTTGCTGTAGTTTCTGTAGGTTGTGAGAGGGGTGAGGGGTATTCTGCACCAAACGAGTTTGCTGTAGTTTCTGTAGGTTGTGAGAGGGGTGAGGGGTATTCTGCACCAAACGAGTTTGCTGTGGTTTCTGTAGGTTGTGAGAGGGATGGGGGGTATTCTGCACCAAACGAGTTTGCTGTAGTTTCTGTAGGTTGTGAGAGGGGTGAGGGGTATTCTGCATAAACGAGTTTGCTGTAGTTTCTGTAGGTTGTGAGAGGGGTGATGGTATTCTGCACCAAACGAGTTTGCTGTAGTTTCTGTAGGTTGTGAGAGGGGTGAGGGTATGCTGCACCAAACGAGTTTACTGTAGTTTCTGTAGGTTGTGAGAGGGGTGAGGGTATTCTGCACCAAACGAGTTTGCTGTAGTTTCTGTAGGTTGTGAGAGGGGTGGGGGGTATTCTGCAACAAAAGAGTTTGCTGTAGTTTCTGTAGGTTGTGAGAGGGTTGAGGGTATTCTGAACCAAACGAGTTTGCTGTAGTTTCTGTAGGTTGTGAGAGGGGTGGGGGGTATTCTGCACCAAACGAGTTTGCTGTAGTTTCTGTAGGTTGTGAGAGGGGTGGGGGTATTCTGCACCAAACGAGTTTGCTTTAGTTTCTGTAGGTTGTGAGAGGGGTGGGGGAGATTCTGCAGCAAACGAGTTTGCTGTGGTTTCTGTAGGTTGTGAGAGGGGTGGGGGTTATTCTGCACCAAACGAGTTTGCTGTAGTTTCTGTAGGTTGTGAGAGGGATGGGGAGATTCTGCACCAAACGAGTTTGCTGTAGTTTCTGTAGGTTGTGAGAGGGATGGGGAGATTCTGCACCAAACGAGTTTGCTGTAGTTTCTGTAGGTTGTGAGAGGGGTGAGGGGATTCTGCACCAAACGAGTTTGCTGTAGTTTCTGTAGGTTGTGAGAGGGGTGGGGAGTTTCTGCACCAAACGAGTTTGCTGTAGTTTCTGTAGGTTGTGAGAGGGGTGAGGAGATTCTGCACCAAACGAGTTTGCTGTAGTTTCTGTAGGTTGTGAGAGGGGTGAGGAGATTCTGCACCAAACGAGTTTGCTGTAGTTTCTGTAGGTAGTGAGAGCGGTGGGGAGATTCTGCACCAAACGAGTTTGCTGTAGTTTCTGTAGTCTGTGAGAGGGGTGGGGAGATTCTGCACCAAATGAGTTTGCTGTAGTTTCTGTAGGTTGTGAGAGGGGTGAGGGGGTATTCTGAACCAAACGAGTTTGCTGTAGTTTCTGTAGGTTGTGAGAGGGGTGAGGGGGATTCTGCACCAAACGAGTTTGCTGTAGTTTCTGTAGGTTGTGAGAGGGGTGGGGGGTATTCTGCACCAAACGAGTTTGCTGTAGTTTCTGTAGGTTGTGAGAGGGATGGGGGTGTTCTGAAACAAACGAGTTTGCTGTAGTTTCTGTAGGTTGTGAGAGGGGTGAGGGGGTATTCTGAACCAAACGAGTTTGCTGTAGTTTCTGTAGGTTGTGAGAGGGGTGAGGAGATTCTGCACCAAACGAGTTTGCTGTAGTTTCTGTAGGTTGTGAGAGGGATGGGGGTGTTCTGAAACAAACGAGTTTGCTGTAGTTTCTGTAGGTTGT
The DNA here is from genome assembly GCF_048418815.1 of Hemitrygon akajei. Classification (NCBI taxonomy): domain Eukaryota; kingdom Metazoa; phylum Chordata; class Chondrichthyes; order Myliobatiformes; family Dasyatidae; genus Hemitrygon; species Hemitrygon akajei. Next base: position 56,261,343 of record NC_133149.1, read on the forward strand.
GAGAGGGGTGAGGGGGTATTCTGAACCAAACGAGTTTGCTGTAGTTTCTGTAGGTTGTGAGAGGGGTGCGGAGATTCTGCACCAAACGAGTTTGCTGTAGTTTCTGTAGGTTGTGAGAGGGGTGGGGGGTATTCTGCACCAAACGAGTTTGCTGTAGTTTCTGTAGGTTGTGAGAGGGGTTGGGGGTATTCTGAAACTAACGAGTTTGCTGTAGATTCTGTAGGTTGTGAGAGGGGTGAGGGGTATTCTGCACCAAACGAGTTTGCTGTAGTGTCTGTAGGTTGTGAGAGGGGTGGGGGGTATTCTGCACCAAACGAGTTTGCTGTCGTTTCTGTAGGTTGTGAGAGGGGTGGGGGGAATTCTGCACCAAACGAGTTTGCTGTAGTTTCTGTAGGTTGTGAGAGGGGTGGGGGGTATTCTGCACCAAATGAGTTTGCTGTAGTTTCTGTAGGTTGTGAGAGGGGTGGGGGGAATTCTGCACCAAACGAGTTTGCTGTAGTTTCTGTAGGTTGTGAGAGGGGTGAGGGTATTCTGCACCAAACGAGTTTGCTGTCGTTTCTGTAGGTTGTGAGAGGGGTGGGGGGAATTCTGCACCAAACGAGTTTGCTGTAGTTTCTGTAGGTTGTGAGAGGGGTGGGGGGTATTCTGCACCAAATGAGTTTGCTGTAGTTTCTGTAGGTTGTGAGAGGGGTGGGGGGAATTCTGCACCAAACGAGTTTGCTGTAGTTTCTGTAGGTTGTGAGAGGGGTGAGGGTATTCTGCACCAAACGAGTTTGCTGTAGTTTCTGTAGGTTGTGAGAGGGGTGAGGGTATTCTGCACCAAACGAGTTTGCTGTAGTTTCTGTAGGTTGTGAGAGGGGTGAGGGGTATTCTGCACCAAACGAGTTTGCTGTTGTTTCTGTAGGTTGTGAGAGGGGTGAGGGGATTCTGCACCAAACGAGTTTGCTGTAGTTTCTGTAGGTTGTGAGAGGGATGAGGGTATTCTGCACCAAACGAGTTTGCTGTAGTTTCTGTATGTTGTGAGAGGGGTGGGGGGAATTCTGCACCAAACGAGTTTGCTGTAGTTTCTGTAGGTTGTGAGAGGGGTGATGGTATTCTGCACCAAACGAGTTTTCTGTAGTTTCTGTAGGTTGTGAGAGGGGTGAGGGTATTCTGCACCAAACGAGTTTGCTGTAGTTTCTGTAGGTTGTGAGATGGGTGGGGGGATTCTGCACCAAACGAGTTTGCTGTAGTTTCTGTAGGTTGTGAGAGGGGTGAGGGGGATTCTGCACCAAACGAGTTTGCTGTAGTTTCTGTAGGTTGTGAGAGGGATGTGGAAGATTCTGCACCAAACGAGTTTGCTGTAGTTTCTGTAGGTTGTGAGAGGGGTGAGGGGGAGTCTGAACCAAACGAGTTTGCTGTAGTTTCTGTAGGTTGTGAGAGGGGTGGGAGATTCTGCACCAAACGAGTTTCCTGTAGTTTCTGTAGGTTGTGAGAGGGGTGGGGGGTATTCTGAACCAAACGAGTTTGCTGTAGTTTCTGTAGGTTGTGAGAGGGATGGGGGGTATTCTGAACCAAACGAGTTTGCTGTAGTTTCTGTAGGTTGTGAGAGGGATGAGGGGTATTCTGCACCAAACGAGTTTGCTGTAGTTTCTGTAGGTTGTGAGAGGGGTGGGGAGATTCTGAACCAAACGAGTTTGCTGTAGTGTCTGTAGGTTGTGAGAGGGAGGGGGAGATTCTGCACCAAACGAGTTTGCTGTAGTTTCTGTAGGTTGTGAGAGGGGTGGGGGGATTCTGCACCAAACGAGTTTGCTGTAGTGTCTGTAGGTTGTGAGAGGGAGGGGGAGATTCTGCACCAAACGAGTTTGCTGTAGTTTCTGTAGGTTGTGAGAGGGTTGGGGGTATTCTGCAGCAAACGAGTTTGCTGTAGTTTCTGTAGGTTGTGAGAGGGGTGGGGGGGATTCTGCACCAAATGAGCTTGCTGTAGTGTCTGTAGGTTGTGAGAGGGTTGGGGGTATTCTGCACCAAACGAGTTTGCTGTAGTTTCTGTGGGTTGTGAGAGGGGTGGGGAGATTCTGCACCAAACGAGTTTGCTGTAGTTTCTGTAGGTTGTGAGAGGGGTGAGGGTATTCTGTACCAAACGAGTTTGCTGTAGTTTCTGTAGGTTGTGAGAGGGGTGGGGAGATTCTGCACCAAACGAGTTTGCTGTAGTTTCTGTAGGTTGTGAGAGGGGTGGGGAGATTCTGCACCAAACGAGTTTGCTGTAGTTTCTGTAGGTTGTGAGAGGGGTGGGGGGTATTCTGCACCAAACGACTTTGCTGTAGTTTCTGTAGGTTGTGAGAGGGGTGAGGGTATTCTGCACCAAACGAGTTTGCTGTAGTTTCTGTAGGTTGTGAGAGGGGTGAGGGGTATTCTGCACCAAACGAGTTTGCTGTAGTTTCTGTAGGTTGTGAGAGGGGTGGGGAGATTCTGCACCAAACGAGTTTGCTGTAGTTTCTGTAGGTTGTGAGAGGGGTGGGGGGTATTCTGCACCAAACGAGTTTGCTGTAGTTTCTGTAGGTTGTGAGAGGGGTGAGGGTATTCTGCACCAAACGAGTTTGCTGTAGTTTCTGTAGGTTGTGAGAGGGGTGGGGAGATTCTGCACCAAACGAGTTTGCTGTAGTTTCTGTAGGTTGTGAGAGGGGTGGGGAGATTCTGCACCAAACGAGTTTGCTGTAGTTTCTGTAGGTTGTGAGAGGGGTGGGAGATTCTGCACCAAACGAGTTTGCTGTAGTTTCTGTAGGTTGTGAGAGGGGTGGGGGGTATTCTGCACCAAAGGAGTTTGCTGAAGTTTCTGTAGGTTGTGAGAGGGGTCGGAGATTCTGCACCAAACGAGTTTGCTGTAGTTTCTGTAGGTAGTGAGAGGGATGGGGGTATTCTGAACCAAACGAGTTTGCTGTTGTTTCTGTAGGTTGTGAGAGGGATGGGTATTCCGCACCAAACGAGTTTGCTGTAGTTTCTGTAGGTTGTGAGAGGAGTGGGGGGTATTCTGCACCAAACGAGTTTGCTGTATTTTCTGTAGGTTGTGAGAGGGGTGGGGGGTATTCTGCACCAAACGAGTTTGCTGTAGTTTCTGTAGGTAGTGAGAGGGGTGGGGAGATTCTGAACCAAACGAGTTTGCTGTAGTTTCTGTAGGTTGTGAGAGGGGTGGGGGGAATTCTGAACCAAACGAGTTTGCTGTAGTTTCTGTAGGTTGTCAGAGGGGTGGGTAGATTCTGTACCAAACGAGTTTGCTGTAGTTTCTGTAGGTTTTGTGAGGGGTGGGGGGTATTCTGCACCAAACGAGTTTGCTGTAGTTTCTGTAGGTTGTGAGAGGGGTGGGAGATTCTGCACCAAACGAGTTTGCTGTAGTTTCTGTAGGTTGTGAGAGGGGTGAGGGGTATTCTGCACCAAACGAGTTTGCTGTAGTTTCTGTAGGTAGTGAGAGGGATGGGGTAGATTCTGCACCAAACGAGTTTGCTGTAGTTTCTGTAGGTTGTGAGAGGGGTGGTGGGTATTCTGCACCAAACGAGTTTGCTGTAGTTTCTGTAGGTTGTGAGAGGAGTGGGGAGATTCTGCACCAAACGAGTTTGCTGTAGTTTCTGTAGGTTGTGAGAGTGGTGGGGGGTATTCTGCACCAAACGAGTTTGCTGTAGTTTCTGTAGGTTGTGAGAGGGGTGGTGGGTATTCTGCACCAAACGAGTTTGCTGTAGTTTCTGTAGGTTGTGAGAGTGGTGGGGGGTATTCTGCACCAAACGAGTTTGCTGTAGTTTCTGTAGGTTGTGAGAGGGGTGGTGGGTATTCTGCACCAAACGAGTTTGCTGTAGTTTCTGTAGGTTGTGAGAGGAGTGGGGAGGTTCTGCACCAAACGAGTTTGCTGTAGTTTCTGTAGGTTGTGAGAGGGGTGGGGGGTATTCTGCACCAAACGAGTTTGCTGTAGTTTCTGTAGGTTGTGAGAGGAATGGGGGGTATTCTGCACCAAACGAGTTTGCTGTAGTTTCTGCAGGTTGTGAGAGGGGTGGGGAGATTCTGCACCAAACGAGTTTGCTGTAGTTTCTGTAGGTTGTGAGAGGGGTGAGGGTATTCTGCACCAAACGAGTTTGCTGTAGTTTCTGTAGGTTGTGAGAGGGGTGGGGGTATTCTGCACCAAACGAGTTTGCTGTAGTTTCTGTAGGTTGTGAGAGGGGTGGGGGGTATTCCGCACCAATCGATTTTGCTGTAGTTTCTGTAGGTTGTGAGTGGGGTGAGGGGTATTCTGCACCAAACGAGTTTGCTGTAGTTTCTGTAGGTTGTGAGAGGGGTGAGGGTATTCTGCACCAAACGAGTTTGCTGTAGTTTCTGTAGGTTGTGAGAGGGGTGAGGGTATACTGCACCAAACGAGTTTGCTGTAGTTTCTGTAGGTTGTGAGAGGGGTGAGGGTATTCTGCACCAAACGAGTTTGCTGTAGTTTCTGTAGGTTGTGAGAGGGGTGAGGGTATTCTGCACCAAACGAGTTTGCTGTAGTTTCTGTAGGTTGTGAGAGGGATGAGGGTATTCTGCACCAAACGAGTTTGCTGTAGTTTCTGTAGGTTGTGAGAGGGGTGAGGGGGGGTATTCTGCACCAAACGAGTTTGCTGTAGTTTCTGTAGGTTGTGAGAGGGGTGAGGGGGGGTATTCTGCCCCAAACGAGTTTGCTGTAGTTTCTGTAGGTTGTGAGAGGGGTGGGGGTATTCTGCACCAAACGAGTTTGCTGTAGTTTCTGTAGGTTGTGAGAGGGGGTGGGGAGATGCTGCACCAAACGAGTTTGCTGTAGTTTCTGTAGGTTGTGAGAGGGGTGAGGGTATTCTGCACCAAACGAGTTTGCTGTAGTTTCTGTAGGTTGTGAGAGGGGTGAGGGGGGGTATTCTGCACCAAACGAGTTTGCTGTAGTTTCTGTAGGTTGTGAGAGGGGTGAGGGGGGGTATTCTGCCCCAAACGAGTTTGCTGTAGTTTCTGTAGGTTGTGAGAGGGGTGGGGGTATTCTGCACCAAACGAGTTTGCTGTAGTTTCTGTAGGTTGTGAGAGGGGGTGGGGAGATGCTGCACCAAACGAGTTTGCTGTAGTTAGTGTAGGTTGTGAGAGGGGTGAGGGGTATTCTGCACCAAACGAGTTTGCTGTACTTTCTGTAGGTTGTGAGATGGATGGGGGGATTCTCCACCAAACGAGTTTGCTGTAGTTTCTGTAGGTTGTGAGAGGGGTGGGGGGTATTCTGCACCAAACGAGTTTGCTGTAGTTTCTGTAGGTTGTGAGAGGGGTGGGGAGATGCTGCACCAAACGAGTTTGCTGTAGTTAGTGTAGGTTGTGAGAGGGGTGAGGGGTATTCTGTACCAAACGAGTTTGCTGTAGTTTCTGTAGGTTGTGAGAGGGGTGGGGAGATGCTGCACCAAACGAGTTTGCTGTAGTTTCTGTAGGTTGTGAGAGGGGTGAGGGTATTCTGCACCAAACGAGTTTGCTGTAGTTTCTGTAGGTTGTGAGAGGGGTGGGGGTATTCTGCTCCAAACGAGTTTGCTGTAGTTTCTGTAGGTTGTGAGACAGGTGAGGGTATTCTGAACCAAACGAGTTTGCTGTAGTTTCTGTAGGTTGTGAGAGGGGTGAGGGGTATTCTGAACCAAACGAGTTTGCTGTAGTTTCTGTAGGTTGTGAGAGGGGTGAGGGGTATTCTGAACCAAACGAGTTTGCTGTAGTTTCTGTAGGTTGTGAGAGGGGTGGGGGTATTCTGCTCCAAACGAGTTTGCTGTAGTTTCTGTAGGTTGTGAGACAGGTGAGGGTATTCTGAACCAAACGAGTTTGCTGTAGTTTCTGTCGGTTGTGAGAGGGGTGAGGGTATTCTGCACCAAACGAGTTTGCTGTAGTTTCTGTAGGTTGTGAGAGGGATGGGGGAGATTCTGCACCAAACGAGTTTGCTGTAGTTTCTGTAGGTTGTGAGAGGGATGGGGGAGATTCTGCACCAAACGAGTTTGCTGTAGTTTCTGTAGGTTGTGAGAGGGGTGGGGAGATTCTGCACCAAACGAGTTTGCTGTAGTTTCTGTAGGTTGTGAGAGGGGTGGTGGGTATTCTGCACCAAACGAGTTTGCTGTAGTTTCTGTTGGTTGTGAGAGGGGTGGGGGGTATTCTGCACCAAACGAGTTTGCTGTAGTTTCTGTAGGTTGTGAGAGGGGTGGGGGGTATTCTGCACCAAACGAGTTTGCTGTAGTTTCTGTAGGTTGTGAGAGGGGTGAGGGTATTCTGCACCAAACGAGTTTGCTGTAGTTTCTGTAGGTTGTGAGAGGGGTGGGGAGATTCTGCACCAAACGAGTTTGCTGTAGTTTCTGTAGGTTGTGAGAGGGGTGGGTGTATTCTGCACCAAACGAGTTTGCTGTAGTTTCTGTAGGTTGTGAGAGGGGTGGTGGGTATTCTGCACCAAACGAGTTTGCTGTAGTTTCTGTAGGTTGTGAGAGGGGTGGGGGAGATTCTGCACCAAACGAGTTTGCTGTAGTTTCTGTAGGTTGTGAGAGGGGTGGGGGAGATTCTGCACCAAACGAGTTTGCTGTAGTTTCTGTAGGTTGTGAGAGGGGTGAGCGGTATTCTGCACCAAACGAGTTTGCTGTAGTTTCTGTAGGTTGTGAGAGGGGTGAGGGGTATTCTGCACCAAACGAGTTTGCTGTAGTTTCTGTAGGTTGTGAGAGGGGTGAGGGGTATTCTGCACCAAACGAGTTTGCTGTAGTTTCTGTAGGTTGTGAGAGGGGTGAGGGGTATTCTGCACCAAACGAGTTTGCTGTAGTTTCTGTAGGTTGTGAGAGGGGTGGGGGAGATTCTGCACCAAACGAGTTTGCTGTAGTTTCTGTAGGTTGTGAGAGGGGTGGGGGAGATTCTGCACCAAACGAGTTTGCTGTAGTTTCTGTAGGTTGTGAGAGGGGTGAGCGGTATTCTGCACCAAACGAGTTTGCTGTAGTTTCTGTAGGTTGTGAGAGGGGTGAGGGGTTTTCTGCACCAAACGAGTTTGCTGTAGTTTCTGTAGGTTGTGAGAGGGGTGAGGGGTATTCTGCACCAAACGAGTTTGCTGTAGTTTCTGTAGGTTGTGAGAGGAGTGGGGGGTATTCTGCACCAAACGGGTTTGCTGTAGTTTCTGTATGTTGTGAGAGGGGTGGGGGGTATTCTGCACCAAACGAGTTTGCTGTAGTTTCTGTATGTTGTGAGATGGGTGATGGGTATTCTGCACCAAACGAGTTTGCTGTAGTTTCTGTAGGTTGTGAGAGGGGTGAGGGTATTCTGCACCAAACGAGTTTGCTGTAGTTTCTGTAGGTTGTGAGAGGGGTGGGGAGATTCTGCACCAAACGAGTTTGCTGTAGTTTCTGTAGGTTGTGAGAGGGGTGAGCGGTATTCTGCACCAAACGAGTTTGCTGTAGTTTCTGTAGGTTGTGAGAGGGGTGAGGGGATTCTGCACCAAACGAGTTTGCTGTAGTTTCTGTAGGTTGTGAGAGGGGTGAGGGGTATTCTGCACCAAAGGGGTTTGCTGTAGTTTCTGTAGGTTGTGAGAGGGGTGATGGTATTCTGCACCAAACGAGTTTGCTGTAGTTTCTGTAGGTTGTGAGAGGGGTGAGTGTATTCTGCACCAAACGAGTTTGCTGTAGTTTCTGTAGGTTGTGAGAGGGGTGGGGAGATTCTCCACCAAACGAGTTTGCTGTAGTTTCTGTAGGTTGTGAGATGGATGGGGGGATTCTCCACCAAACGAGTTTGCTGTAGTTTCTGTAGGTTGTGAGAGGGATGAGGGTATTCTGCACCAAACGAGTTTGCTGTAGTTTCTGTAGGTTGTGAGAGGGGTGACGGTATTCTGCACCAAACGAGTTTGCTGTAGTTTCTGTAGGTTGTGAGAGTGGTGAGTGTATTCTGCACCAAACGAGTTTGCTGTAGTTTCTGTAGGTTGTGAGATGGATGGGGGGATTCTCCACCAAACGAGTTTGCTGTAGTTTCTGTAGGTTGTGAGAGGGATGAGGGTATTCTGCACCAAACGAGTTTGCTGTAGTTTCTGTAGGTTGTGAGAGGGGTGAGGGGTATTATGCACCAAACGAGTTTGCTGTAGTTTCTGTATGTTGTGAGATGGGTGGGGGAGATTCTGCACCAAACGAGTTTGCTGTAGTTTCTGTAGGTTGTGAGAGGGGTGGGGAGATTCTGCACCAAACGAGTTTGCTGTAGTTTCTGTAGGTTGTGAGAGGGGTGAGCGGTATTCTGCACCAAACGAGTTTGCTGTAGTTTCTGTATGTTGTGAGATGGGTGGGGGAGATTCTGAACCAAACGAGTTTGCTGTAGTTTCTGTAGGTTGTGAGAGGGGTGAGGGTATTCTGCACCAAACGAGTTTGCTGTAGTTTCTGTAGGTTGTGAGAGGGGTGAGCGGTATTCTGCACCAAACGAGTTTGCTGTAGTTTCTGTATGTTGTGAGATGGGTGGGGGAGATTCTGAACCAAACGAGTTTGCTGTAGTTTCTGTAGGTTGTGAGAGGGGTGAGGGTATTCTGCACCAAACGAGTTTGCTGTAGTTTCTGTAGGTTGTGAGAGGGGTGAGCGGTATTCTGCACCAAACGAGTTTGCTGTAGTTTCTGTAGGTTGTGAGAGGGGTGGGGAGATTCTGCACCAAACGAGTTTGCTGTAGTTTCTGTAGGTTGTGAGAGGGGTGAGGGTATTCTGCACCAAACGAGTTTGCTGTAGTTTCTGTAGGTTGTGAGAGGGGTGAGGGTATTCTGCACCAAACGAGTTTGCTGTAGTTTCTGTAGGTTGTGAGAGGGGTGAGGGTATTCTGCACCAAACGAGTTTGCTGTAGTTTCTGTAGGTTGTGAGAGGGGTGAGGGGGGGTATTCTGCACCAAATGAGTTTGCTGTAGTTTCTGTAGGTTGTGAGAGGGGTGAGGGGGGGTATTCTGCACCAAACGAGTTTGCTGTAGTTTCTGTAGGTTGTGAGAGGGGTGAGGTTATTCTGCACCAAACGAGTTTGCTGTAGTTTCTGTAGGTTGTGAGAGGGGTGAGGGTATTCTGCACCAAACGAGTTTGCTGTAGTTTCTGTAGGTTGTGAGAGGTGTGAGGGTATTCTGCACCAAACGAGTTTGCTGTAGTTTCTGTAGGTTGTGAGAGGGGTGAGGGTATTCTGCACCAAACGAGTTTGCTGTAGTTTCTGTAGGTTGTGAGAGGTGTGAGGGGTATTCTGCACCAAACGAGTTTGCTGTAGTTTCTGTAGGTTGTGAGAGGGGTGGGGAGATTCTGCACCAAACGAGTTTGCTGTAGTTTCTGTAGGTTGTGAGAGGGGTGAGGGTATTCTGCACCAAACGAGTTTGCTGTAGTTTCTGTAGGTTGTGAGAGGGGTGAGGGGTATTCTGCACCAAACGAGTTTGCTGTAGTTTCTGTAGGTTGTGAGAGGGGTGAGGGTATTCTGCACCAAACGAGTTTGCTGTAGTTTCTGTAGGTTGTGAGAGGGGTGGGAGATTCTGCACCAAACGAGTTTGCTGTAGTTTCTGTAGGTTGTGAGAGGGGTGGGGGGTATTCTGCACCAAACGAGTTTGCTGTAGTTTCTGTAGGTTGTGAGAGGGGTGAGGGTATTCTGCACCAAACGAGTTTGCTGTAGTTTCTGTAGGTTGTGAGAGGGGTGGGGAGATTCTGCACCAAACGAGTTTGCTGTAGTTTCTGTAGGTTGTGAGAGGGGTGGGGAGATTCTGCACCAAACGAGTTTGCTGTAGTTTCTGTAGGTTGTGAGAGGGGTGGGAGATTCTGCACCAAACGAGTTTGCTGTAGTTTCTGTAGGTTGTGAGAGGGGTGGGGGGTATTCTGCACCAAAGGAGTTTGCTGAAGTTTCTGTAGGTTGTGAGAGGGGTCGGAGATTCTGCACCAAACGAGTTTGCTGTAGTTTCTGTAGGTAGTGAGAGGGATGGGGGTATTCTGAACCAAACGAGTTTGCTGTTGTTTCTGTAGGTTGTGAGAGGGATGGGTATTCCGCACCAAACGAGTTTGCTGTAGTTTCTGTAGGTTGTGAGAGGAGTGGGGGGTATTCTGCACCAATCGAGTTTGCTGTATTTTCTGTAGGTTGTGAGAGGGGTGGGGGGTATTCTGCACCAAACGAGTTTGCTGTAGTTTCTGTAGGTAGTGAGAGGGGTGGGGAGATTCTGAACCAAACGAGTTTGCTGTAGTTTCTGTAGGTTGTGAGAGGGGTGGGGGGAATTCTGAACCAAACGAGTTTGCTGTAGTTTCTGTAGGTTGTCAGAGGGGTGGGTAGATTCTGTACCAAACGAGTTTGCTGTAGTTTCTGTAGGTTTTGTGAGGGGTGGGGGGTATTCTGCACCAAACGAGTTTGCTGTAGTTTCTGTAGGTTGTGAGAGGGGTGGGAGATTCTGCACCAAACGAGTTTGCTGTAGTTTCTGTAGGTTGTGAGAGGGGTGAGGGGTATTCTGCACCAAACGAGTTTGCTGTAGTTTCTGTAGGTAGTGAGAGGGATGGGGTAGATTCTGCACCAAACGAGTTTGCTGTAGTTTCTGTAGGTTGTGAGAGGGGTGGTGGGTATTCTGCACCAAACGAGTTTGCTGTAGTTTCTGTAGGTTGTGAGAGGAGTGGGGAGATTCTGCACCAAACGAGTTTGCTGTAGTTTCTGTAGGTTGTGAGAGTGGTGGGGGGTATTCTGCACCAAACGAGTTTGCTGTAGTTTCTGTAGGTTGTGAGAGGAATGGGGGGTATTCTGCACCAAACGAGTTTGCTGTAGTTTCTGCAGGTTGTGAGAGGGGTGGGGAGATTCTGCACCAAACGAGTTTGCTGTAGTTTCTGTAGGTTGTGAGAGGGGTGAGGGTATTCTGCACCAAACGAGTTTGCTGTAGTTTCTGTAGGTTGTGAGAGGGGTGGGGGTATTCTGCACCAAACGAGTTTGCTGTAGTTTCTGTAGGTTGTGAGAGGGGTGGGGGGTATTCCGCACCAATCGATTTTGCTGTAGTTTCTGTAGGTTGTGAGTGGGGTGAGGGGTATTCTGCACCAAACGAGTTTGCTGTAGTTTCTGTAGGTTGTGAGAGGGGTGAGGGTATTCTGCACCAAACGAGTTTGCTGTAGTTTCTGTAGGTTGTGAGAGGGGTGAGGGTATACTGCACCAAACGAGTTTGCTGTAGTTTCTGTAGGTTGTGAGAGGGGTGAGGGTATTCTGCACCAAACGAGTTTGCTGTAGTTTCTGTAGGTTGTGAGAGGGGTGAGGGTATTCTGCACCAAACGAGTTTGCTGTAGTTTCTGTAGGTTGTGAGAGGGGTGAGGGTATTCTGCACCAAACGAGTTTGCTGTAGTTTCTGTAGGTTGTGAGAGGGGTGAGGGGGGGTATTCTGCACCAAATGAGTTTGCTGTAGTTTCTGTAGGTTGTGAGAGGGGTGAGGGGGGGTATTCTGCCCCAAACGAGTTTGCTGTAGTTTCTGTAGGTTGTGTGAGGGATGGGGGGTATTCTGCACCAAACGAGTTTGCTGTAGTTTCTGTAGGTTGTGAGAGGGGTGAGGGTATTCTGCACCAAACGAGTTTGCTGTAGTTTCTGTAGGTTGTGAGAGGGGTGAGGGTATTCTGCACCAAACGAGTTTGCTGTAGTTTCTGTAGGTTGTGAGAGGGGTGAGGGTATTCTGCACCAAACGAGTTTGCTGTAGTTTCTGTAGGTTGTGAGAGGGGTGAGGGTATTCTGCACCAAACGAGTTTGCTGTAGTTTCTGTAGGTTGTGAGAGGGGTGAGGGGGGGTATTCTGCACCAAATGAGTTTGCTGTAGTTTCTGTAGGTTGTGAGAGGGGTGAGGGGGGGGGTATTCTGCACCAAACGAGTTTGCTGTAGTTTCTGTAGGTTGTGAGAGGGGTGGGGGAGATTCTGCACCAAACGAGTTTGCTGTAGTTTCTGTAGGTTGTGAGAGGGGTGAGGGTATTCTGCACCAAACGAGTTTGCTGTAGTTTCTGTAGGTTGTGAGAGGGGTGAGGGTATTCTGCACCAAACGAGTTTGCTGTAGTTTCTGTAGGTTGTGAGAGGGATGGGGGAGATTCTGCACCAAACGAGTTTGCTGTAGTTTCTGTAGGTTGTGAGAGGGGTGGGGAGATTCTGCACCAAACGAGTTTGCTGTAGTTTCTGTAGGTTGTGAGAGGGGTGGGGGTATTCTGCACCAAACGAGTTTGCTGTAGTTTCTGTAGGTTGTGAGAGGGATGGGGGAGATTCTGCACCAAACGAGTTTGCTGTAGTTTCTGTAGGTTGTGAGAGGGGTGGGGAGATTCTGCACCAAACGAGTTTGCTGTAGTTTCTGTAGGTTGTGAGAGGGGTGGGGGTATTCTGCACCAAACGAGTTTGCTGTAGTTTCTGTAGGTTGTGAGAGGGGTGGGGAGATTCTGCACCAAACGAGTTTGCTGTAGTTTCTGTAGGTTGTGAGAGGGGTGAGGGGTATTCTGCACCAAACGAATTTGCTGTAGTTTCTGTAGGTTGTGAGAGGGGTGGTGGGTATTCTGCACCAAACGAGTTTGCTGTAGTTTCTGTAGGTTGTGAGAGGGGTGGGGGAGATTCTGCACCAAACGAGTTTGCTGTAGTTTCTGTAGGTTGTGAGAGGGGTGAGGGGTATTCTGCACCAAACGAATTTGCTGTAGTTTCTGTAGGTTGTGAGAGGGGTGGTGGGTATTCTGCACCAAACGAGTTTGCTGTAGTTTCTGTAGGTTGTGAGAGGGGTGGGGGAGATTCTGCACCAAACGAGTTTGCTGTAGTTTCTGTAGGTTGTGAGAGGGGTGGTGGGTATTCTGCACCAAACGAGTTTGCTGTAGTTTCTGTATGTTGTGAGAGGGGTGGGGGAGATTCTGCACCAAACGAGTTTGCTGTAGTTTCAGTAGGTTGAGAGAGAGGTGGGGGGTGATTCTGCACCAAACGAGTTTGCTGTAGTTTCTGTAGGTTGTGAGAGGGGTGGGGGTATTCTGCACCAAACGAGTTTGCTGTAGTTTCTGTAGGTTGTGAGAGGGGTGGGGAGATGCTGCACCAAACGAGTTTGCTGTAGTTAGTGTAGGTTGTGAGAGGGGTGAGGGGTATTCTGCACCAAACGAGTTTGCTGTACTTTCTGTAGGTTGTGAGATGGATGGGGGGATTCTCCACCAAACGAGTTTGCTGTAGTTTCTGTAGGTTGTGAGAGGGATGGGGGGTATTCTGCACCAAACGAGTTTGCTGTAGTTTCTGTAGGTTGTGAGAGGGGTGGGGAGATGCTGCACCAAACGAGTTTGCTGTAGTTAGTGTAGGTTGTGAGAGGGGTGAGGGGTATTCTGTACCAAACGAGTTTGCTGTAGTTTCTGTAGGTTGTGAGAGGGGTGGGGAGATGCTGCACCAAACGAGTTTGCTGTAGTTTCTGTAGGTTGTGAGAGGGGTGAGGGTATTCTGCACCAAACGAGTTTGCTGTAGTTTCTGTAGGTTGTGAGAGGGGTGGGGGTATTCTGCTCCAAACGAGTTTGCTGTAGTTTCTGTAGGTTGTGAGACAGGTGAGGGTATTCTGAACCAAACGAGTTTGCTGTAGTTTCTGTAGGTTGTGAGAGGGGTGAGGGGTATTCTGAACCAAACGAGTTTGCTGTAGTTTCTGTAGGTTGTGAGAGGGGTGAGGGGTATTCTGAACCAAACGAGTTTGCTGTAGTTTCTGTAGGTTGTGAGAGGGGTGGGGGTATTCTGCTCCAAACGAGTTTGCTGTAGTTTCTGTAGGTTGTGAGACAGGTGAGGGTATTCTGAACCAAACGAGTTTGCTGTAGTTTCTGTCGGTTGTGAGAGGGGTGAGGGTATTCTGCACCAAACGAGTTTGCTGTAGTTTCTGTAGGTTGTGAGAGGGATGGGGGAGATTCTGCACCAAACGAGTTTGCTGTAGTTTCTGTAGGTTGTGAGAGGGATGGGGGAGATTCTGCACCAAACGAGTTTGCTGTAGTTTCTGTAGGTTGTGAGAGGGGTGGGGAGATTCTGCACCAAACGAGTTTGCTGTAGTTTCTGTAGGTTGTGAGAGGGGTGGTGGGTATTCTGCACCAAACGAGTTTGCTGTAGTTTCTGTTGGTTGTGAGAGGGGTGGGGGGTATTCTGCACCAAACGAGTTTGCTGTAGTTTCTGTAGGTTGTGAGAGGGGTGGGGGGTATTCTGCACCAAACGAGTTTGCTGTAGTTTCTGTAGGTTGTGAGAGGGGTGAGGGTATTCTGCACCAAACGAGTTTGCTGTAGTTTCTGTAGGTTGTGAGAGGGGTGGGGAGATTCTGCACCAAACGAGTTTGCTGTAGTTTCTGTAGGTTGTGAGAGGGGTGGGTGTATTCTGCACCAAACGAGTTTGCTGTAGTTTCTGTAGGTTGTGAGAGGGGTGGTGGGTATTCTGCACCAAACGAGTTTGCTGTAGTTTCTGTAGGTTGTGAGAGGGGTGGGGGAGATTCTGCACCAAACGAGTTTGCTCTAGTTTCTGTAGGTTGTGAGAGGGGTGGGGGAGATTCTGCACCAAACGAGTTTGCTGTAGTTTCTGTAGGTTGTGAGAGGGGTGAGCGGTATTCTGCACCAAACGAGTTTGCTGTAGTTTCTGTAGGTTGTGAGAGGGGTGAGGGGTATTCTGCACCAAACGAGTTTGCTGTAGTTTCTGTAGGTTGTGAGAGGGGTGAGGGGTATTCTGCACCAAACGAGTTTGCTGTAGTTTCTGTAGGTTGTGAGAGGGGTGAGGGGTATTCTGCACCAAACGAGTTTGCTGTAGTTTCTGTAGGTTGTGAGAGGGGTGGGGGAGATTCTGCACCAAACGAGTTTGCTGTAGTTTCTGTAGGTTGTGAGAGGGGTGGGGGAGATTCTGCACCAAACGAGTTTGCTGTAGTTTCTGTAGGTTGTGAGAGGGGTGAGCGGTATTCTGCACCAAACGAGTTTGCTGTAGTTTCTGTAGGTTGTGAGAGGGGTGAGGGGTTTTCTGCACCAAACGAGTTTGCTGTAGTTTCTGTAGGTTGTGAGAGGGGTGAGGGGTATTCTGCACCAAACGAGTTTGCTGTAGTTTCTGTAGGTTGTGAGAGGAGTGGGGGGTATTCTGCACCAAACGGGTTTGCTGTAGTTTCTGTATGTTGTGAGAGGGGTGGGGGGTATTCTGCACCAAACGAGTTTGCTGTAGTTTCTGTATGTTGTGAGATGGGTGATGGGTATTCTGCACCAAACGAGTTTGCTGTAGTTTCTGTAGGTTGTGAGAGGGGTGAGGGTATTCTGCACCAAACGAGTTTGCTGTAGTTTCTGTAGGTTGTGAGAGGGGTGGGGAGATTCTGCACCAAACGAGTTTGCTGTAGTTTCTGTAGGTTGTGAGAGGGGTGGGGGTATTCTGCACCAAACGAGTTTGCTGTAGTTTCTGTAGGTTGTGAGAGGGGTGAGGGGATTCTGCACCAAACGAGTTTGCTGTAGTTTCTGTAGGTTGTGAGAGGGGTGAGGGGTATTCTGCACCAAAGGGGTTTGCTGTAGTTTCTGTAGGTTGTGAGAGGGGTGATGGTATTCTGCACCAAACGAGTTTGCTGTAGTTTCTGTAGGTTGTGAGAGGGGTGAGTGTATTCTGCACCAAACGAGTTTGCTGTAGTTTCTGTAGGTTGTGAGAGGGGTGGGGAGATTCTCCACCAAACGAGTTTGCTGTAGTTTCTGTAGGTTGTGAGATGGATGGGGGGATTCTCCACCAAACGAGTTTGCTGTAGTTTCTGTAGGTTGTGAGAGGGATGAGGGTATTCTGCACCAAACGAGTTTGCTGTAGTTTCTGTAGGTTGTGAGAGGGGTGACGGTATTCTGCACCAAACGAGTTTGCTGTAGTTTCTGTAGGTTGTGAGAGGGGTGAGTGTATTCTGCACCAAACGAGTTTGCTGTAGTTTCTGTAGGTTGTGAGATGGATGGGGGGATTCTCCACCAAACGAGTTTGCTGTAGTTTCTGTAGGTTGTGAGAGGGATGAGGGTATTCTGCACCAAACGAGTTTGCTGTAGTTTCTGTAGGTTGTGAGAGGGGTGAGGGGTATTATGCACCAAACGAGTTTGCTGTAGTTTCTGTATGTTGTGAGATGGGTGGGGGAGATTCTGCACCAAACGAGTTTGCTGTAGTTTCTGTAGGTTGTGAGAGGGGTGGGGAGATTCTGCACCAAACGAGTTTGCTGTAGTTTCTGTAGGTTGTGAGAGGGGTGAGCGGTATTCTGCACCAAACGAGTTTGCTGTAGTTTCTGTATGTTGTGAGATGGGTGGGGGAGATTCTGAACCAAACGAGTTTGCTGTAGTTTCTGTAGGTTGTGAGAGGGGTGAGGGTATTCTGCACCAAACGAGTTTGCTGTAGTTTCTGTAGGTTGTGAGAGGGGTGAGCGGTATTCTGCACCAAACGAGTTTGCTGTAGTTTCTGTATGTTGTGAGATGGGTGGGGGAGATTCTGAACCAAACGAGTTTGCTGTAGTTTCTGTAGGTTGTGAGAGGGGTGAGGGTATTCTGCACCAAACGAGTTTGCTGTAGTTTCTGTAGGTTGTGAGAGGGGTGAGCGGTATTCTGCACCAAACGAGTTTGCTGTAGTTTCTGTAGGTTGTGAGAGGGGTGGGGAGATTCTGCACCAAACGAGTTTGCTGTAGTTTCTGTAGGTTGTGAGAGGGGTGAGGGTATTCTGCACCAAACGAGTTTGCTGTAGTTTCTGTAGGTTGTGAGAGGGGTGGGGAGATTAGGCACCAAACGAGTTTGCTGTAGTTTCTGTAGGTTGTGAGAGGGGTGAGCGGTATTCTGCACCAAACGAGTTTGCTGTAGTTTCTGTATGTTGTGAGATGGGTGGGGGAGATTCTGCACCAAACGAGTTTGCTGTAGTTTCTGTAGGTTGTGAGAGGGGTGAGCGGTATTCTGCACCAAACGAGTTTGCTGTAGTTTCTGTAGTTTGTTAGAGGGGTGAGGGGTATTCTGCACCAAACGAGTTTGCTGTAGTTTCTGTAGGTTGTGAGAGGGGTGAGGGGTATTCTGCACCAAACGAGTTTGCTGTAGTTTCTGTAGGTTGTGAGTGGGGTGACGGTATTCTGCACCAAACGAGTTTGCTGTAGTTTCTGTTGGTTGTGAGCGGGGTGAGTGTATTCTGCACCAAACGAGTTTGCTGTAGTTTCTGTAGGTTGTGAGATGGATGGGGGATTCTCCACCAAACGAGTTTGCTGTAGTTTCTGTAGGTTGTGAGAGGGATGAGGGTATTCTGCACCAAACGAGTTTGCTGTAGTTTCTGTAGGTTGTGAGAGGGGTGGAGGAGATTCTCCACCAAACGAGTTTGCTGTAGTTTCTGTAGGTTGTGAGATGGATGGGGGGATTCTCCACCAAACTAGTTTGCTGTAGTTTCTGTAGGTTGTGAGAGGGATGAGGGTATTCTGCACCAAACCAGTTTGCTGTAGTTTCTGTAGGTTGTGAGAGGGGTGACGGTATTCTGCACCAAACGAGTTTGCTGTAGTTTCTGTAGGTTGTGAGAGGGGTGAGTGTATTCTGCACCAAACGAGTTTGCTGTAGTTTCTGTAGGTTGTGAGATGGATGGGGGGATTCTCCACCAAACGAGTTTGCTGTAGTTTCTGTAGGTTGTGAGAGGGATGAGGGTATTCTGCACCAAACGAGTTTGCTGTAGTTTCTGTAGGTTGTGAGAGGGGTGAGGGGTATTATGCACCAAACGAGTTTGCTGTAGTTTCTGTATGTTGTGAGATGGGTGGGGGAGATTCTGCACCAAACGAGTTTGCTGTAGTTTCTGTAGGTTGTGAGAGGGGTGGGGAGATTCTGCACCAAACGAGTTTGCTGTAGTTTCTGTAGGTTGTGAGAGGGGTGAGCGGTATTCTGCACCAAACGAGTTTGCTGTAGTTTCTGTATGTTGTGAGATGGGTGAGGGGTATTATGCACCAAACGAGTTTGCTGTAGTTTCTGTAGGTTGTGAGAGGGGTGGGGGGTATTATGCACCAAACGAGTTTGCTGTAGTTTCTGTAGGTTGTGAGAGGGGTGAGCGGTATTCTGCACCAAACGAGTTTGCTGTAGTTTCTGTATGTTGTGAGATGGGTGAGGGGTATTATGCACCAAACGAGTTTGCTGTAGTTTCTGTATGTTGTGAGATGGGTGAGGGGTATTATGCACCAAACGAGTTTGCTGTAGTTTCTGTAGGCTGTGAGAGGGGTGAGGGTATTCTGCACCAAACGAGTTTGCTGTAGTTTCTGTAGGTTGTGAGAGGGGTGAGCGGTATTCTGCACCAAACGAGTTTGCTGTAGTTTCTGTAGGTTGTGAGAGGGGTGGGGAGATTCTGCACCAAACGAGTTTGCTATAGTTTCTGTAGGTTGTGAGAGGGGTTGGGGAGATTCTGCACCAAACGAGTTTGCTGTAGTTTCTGTAGGTTGTGAGAGGGGTCGGAGATTCTGCACCAAACGAGTTTGCTGTAGTTTCTGTAGGTTGTGAGAGGGGTGAGGTTATTCTGCACCAAACGAGTTTGCTGTAGTTTCTGTAGGTTGTGAGAGGGATGGGAGAATTCTGCACCAAACGTGTTTGCTGTAGTTTCAGTAGGTTGTGAGAGTGGTGAGGGTATTCTGCACCAAACGAGTTTGCTGTAGTTTCTGTAGGTTGTGAGAGGGGTGCGGAGATTCTGCACCAAACGAGTTTGCTGTAGTTTCTGTAGGTTGTGAGAGGGGTGGGGAGATTCTGCACCAAACGAGTTTGCTGTAGTTTCTGTAGGTTGTGAGAGGGTTCGGAGATTCTGCAACAAACGAGTTTGCTGTAGTTTCTGTAGGTTGTGAGAGGGGTTGGGGAGATTCTGCACCAAACGAGTTTGCTGTAGTTTCTGTAGGTTGTGAGAGGGGTGGGGGTATTCCGCACCAATCGATTTTGCTGTAGTTTCTGTAGGTTGTGAGAGGGGTGAGGGTATTCTGCACCAAACTAGTTTGCTGTAGTTTCTGTAGGTTGTGAGAGGGATGAGGGTATTCTGCACCAAACGAGTTTGCTGTAGTTTCTGTAGGTTGTGAGAGGGGTGACGGTATTCTGCACCAAACGAGATTGCTGTAGTTTCTGTAGGTTGTGAGAGGGGTGAGTGTATTCTGCACCAAACGAGTTTGCTGTAGTTTCTGTAGGTTGTGAGATGGATGGGGGGATTCTCCACCAAACGAGTTTGCTGTAGTTTCTGTAGGTTGTGAGAGGGATGAGGGTATTCTGCACCAAACGAGTTTGCTGTAGTTTCTGTAGGTTGTGAGAGGGGTGAGGGGTATTATGCACCAAACGAGTTTGCTGTAGTTTCTGTATGTTGTGAGATGGGTGGGGGAGATTCTGCACCAAACGAGTTTGCTGTAGTTTCTGTAGGTTGTGAGAGGGGTGGGGAGATTCTGCACCAAACGAGTTTGCTGTAGTTTCTGTAGGTTGTGAGAGGGGTGAGCGGTATTCTGCACCAAACGAGTTTGCTGTAGTTTCTGTATGTTGTGAGATGGGTGAGGGGTATTATGCACCAAACGAGTTTGCTGTAGTTTCTGTAGGTTGTGAGAGGGGTGGGGGGTATTATGCACCAAACGAGTTTGCTGTAGTTTCTGTAGGTTGTGAGAGGGGTGAGCGGTATTCTGCACCAAACGAGTTTGCTGTAGTTTCTGTATGTTGTGAGATGGGTGAGGGGTATTATGCACCAAACGAGTTTGCTGTAGTTTCTGTATGTTGTGAGATGGGTGAGGGGTATTATGCACCAAACGAGTTTGCTGTAGTTTCTGTAGGCTGTGAGAGGGGTGAGGGTATTCTGCACCAAACGAGTTTGCTGTAGTTTCTGTAGGTTGTGAGAGGGGTGAGCGGTATTCTGCACCAAACGAGTTTGCTGTAGTTTCTGTAGGTTGTGAGAGGGGTGGGGAGATTCTGCACCAAACGAGTTTGCTGTAGTTTCTGTAGGTTGTGAGAGGGGTGAGGTTATTCTGCACCAAACGAGTTTGCTGTAGTTTCTGTAGGTTGTGAGAGGGATGGGAGAATTCTGCACCAAACGTGTTTGCTGTAGTTTCAGTAGGTTGTGAGAGTGGTGAGGGTATTCTGCACCAAACGAGTTTGCTGTAGTTTCTGTAGGTTGTGAGAGGGGTGCAGAGATTCTGCACCAAACGAGTTTGCTGTAGTTTCTGTAGGTTGTGAGAGGGGTGGGGAGATTCTGCACCAAACGAGTTTGCTGTAGTTTCTGTAGGTTGTGAGAGGGTTCGGAGATTCTGCACCAAACGAGTTTGCTGTAGTTTCTGTAGGTTGTGAGAGGGGTTGGGGAGATTCTGCACCAAACGAGTTTGCTGTAGTTTCTGTAGGTTGTGAGAGGGGTGGGGGTATTCCGCACCAATCGATTTTGCTGTAGTTTCTGTAGGTTGTGAGAGGGGTGAGGGTATTCTGCACCAAACGAGTTTGCTGTAGTTTCTGTAGGTTGTTAGAGGGGTGGGGGGATTCTGCACCAAACGAGTTTGCTGTAGTTTCTGTAGGTTGTGAGAGGAGTGGGGGGTATTCTGCACCAAAGGAGTTTGCTGTAGTTTCTGTAGGTTGTTAGAGGGGTGGGGGGATTCTGCACCAAACGAGTTTGCTGTAGTTTCTGTAGGTTGTTAGAGGGGTGTGGGTATTCTGCACCAAACGAGTTTGCTGTAGTTTCTGTAGGTTGTTAGAGGGGTGGGGGGATTCTGCACGAAACGAGTTTGCTGCAGTTTCTGTAGGTTGTGAGAGGGGTGAGGGGTATTCTGCACCAAACGAGTTTGCTGTAGTTTCTGTAGGTTGTGAGAGGGATGTGGAAGATTCTGCACCAAACGAGTTTGCTGTAGTTTCTGTAGGTTGTGAGAGGGATGGGGGTATTCTGCACCAAACGAGTTTGCTGTAGTTTCTGTAGGTTGTGAGAGGGGTGGGGAGATTCTGCACCAAACGAGTTTGCTGTAGTTTCTGTAGGTTGTGAGAGGGGTGAGGGAGATTCTGCACCAAACGAGTTTGCTGTAGTTTCTGTAGGTTGTGAGAGGGATGGGGGAGATTCTGCACCAAACGAGTTTGCTGTAGTTTCTGTAGGTTGTGAGAGGGGTGAGGGGTATTCTGCACCAAACGAGTTTGCTGTAGTTTCTGTAGGTTGTGAGAGGGGTGGGGGTATTCTGTACCAAACGAGTTTGCTGTAATTTCTGTAGGTTGTGAGAGGGGTGGGGGTATTCTGCACCAAACGAGTTTGCTGTAGTTTCTGTAGGTTGTGAGAGGGGTGGGGGTATTCTGCACCAAACGAGTTTGCTGTAGTTTCTGTAGGTTGTGAGAGGGGTGGGGGGTATTCTGCACCAAACGAGTTTGCTGTAGTTTCTGTAGGTTGTTAGAGGGGTGGGGGGATTCTGCACGAAACGAGTTTGCTGCAGTTTCTGTAGGTTGTGAGAGGGATGGGGGTATTCTGCACCAAACGAGTTTGCTGTAGTTTCTGTAGGTTGTTAGAGGGGTGGGGGGTATTCTGCACCAAACGAGTTTGCTGTAGTTTCTGTAGGTTGTGAGAGGGGTGGGGGTATTCTGCACCAAACGAGTTTGCTGTAGTTTCTGTAGGTTGTGAGAGGGGTGAGGGGTATTCTGCACCAAACGAGTTTGCTGTAGTTTCTGTAGGTTGTTAGAGGGGTGGGGGGTATTCTGCACCAAACGAGTTTGCTGTAGTTTCTGTAGGTTGTGAGAGGGATGGGGAGATTCTGCACCAAACGAGTTTGCTGTAGTTTCTGTAGGTTGTGAGAGGGGTGGGGAGATTCTGCACCAAACGAGTTAGCTGTAGTTTCTGTAGGTTGTGAGAGGGGGGTGAGGGATTCTGCACCAAACGAGTTTGCTGTAGTTTCTGTAGGTTGTGAGAGGGGTGGGGGGGATTCTGCACGAAACGAGTTTGCTGCAGTTTCTGTAGGTTGTGAGAGGGATGGGGGTATTCTGCACCAAACGAGTTTGCTGTAGTTTCTGTAGGTTGTGAGAGTGGTGGGGGTATTCTGCACCAAACGAGTTTGCTGTAGTTTCTGTAGGTTGTGAGAGGGATGGGGGTATTCCGCACCAATCGAGTTTGCTGCAGTTTCTGTAGGTTGTGAGAGGGGTGGGGGTATTCTGTACCAAACGAGTTTGCTGTAGTTTCTGTAGGTTGTGAGAGGGGTGGGGGAGATTCTGCACGAAACGAGTTTGCTGCAGTTTCTGTAGGTTGTGAGAGGGGTGGGGGGATTCTGCACCAAACGAGTTTGCTGTAGTTTCTGTAGGTTGTGAGAGGGGTGAGGGATTCTGCACCAAACGAGTTTGCTGTAGTTTCTGTAGGTTGTGAGAGGGGTGGGGAGATTCTGAACCAATCGAGTTTGCTGTAGTTTCTGTAGGTTGTGAGAGGTGGGGGGTATTCTGCACCAAACGAGTTTGCTGTAGTTTCTGTAGGTTGTGAGAGGGATGGGGGGATTCTGCACCAAACGAGTTTGCTGTAGTTTCTGTAGGTTGTGAGAGGTGTGGTGAGATTCTGAACCAATCGAGTTTGCTGTAGTTTCTGTAGGTTGTGAGAGAGGTGGGGAGATTCTGCACCAAACGAGTTTGCTGTAGTTTCTGTAGGTTGTGAGAGGGGTGGGGAGATTCTGCACCAAACGAGTTTGCTGTAGTTTCTGTAGGTTGTGAGAGGGTTGAGGTTATTCTGCACCAAACGAGTTTGCTGTAGTTTCTGTAGGTTGTGAGAGGGATGGGGGTATTCTGCACCAAACGAGTTTGCTGTAGTTTTTGTAGGTTGTGAGAATGGTGAGGGGTATTCTGCACCAAACGAGTTTGCTGTAGTTTCTGTAGGTTGTGACAGGGGTGAGGGGTATTCTGCACCAAACGAGTTTGCTGTAGTTTCTGTAGGTTGTGAGAGGGATGGGGGTATTCTGCACCAAACGAGTTTGCTGTAGTTTCTGTAGGTTGTGAGAGGGGTGGGGGGTATTCTGCACCAAACGAGTTTGCTGTAGTTTCTGTAGGTTGTGAGAGGGGTGAGGGGTATTCTGCACCAAACGAGTTTGCTGTAGTTTCTGTAGGTTGTGAGAGGGGTGGGGAGATTCTGCACCAAACGAGTTTGTTGTGGTTTCTGTAGGTTGTGAGAGGGGTGAGGGGATTCTGAAACAAACGAGTTTGCTGTAGTTTCTGTAGGTTGTGAGACGGGTGGGGGGTATTCTGCACCAAACGAGTCTGCTGTAGTTTCTGTAGGTTGTGAGAGGGGTGAGTGTATTCTGCACCAAACGAGTTTGCTGTAGTTTCTGTAGGTTGTGAGAGGGGTGATGGTATTCTGCACGAAACGAGTCTGCTGTAGTTTCTGTAGGTTGTGAGAGGGGTGGGGAGATTCGGCACCAAACGAGTTTGCTGTAGTTTCTGTAGGTTGTGAGAGGGGTGAGGGTATTCTGCACCAAACGAGTTTGCTGTAGTTTCTGTAGGTTGTGAGAGGGAGGGGGAGATTCTGCACCAAACGTGTTTGCTGTAGTTTCTGTAGGTTGTGAGAGGGGTCGGAGATTCTGCACCAAACGAGTTTGCTGTAGTTTCTGTAGGTTGTGAGAGGGGTGGGGGGTATTCTGCACCAAACGAGTTTGCTGTAGTTTCTGTAGGTTGTGAGAGGGGTGATGGTATTCTGCACCAAACGAGTTTGCTGTAGTTTCTGTAGTTTGTGAGAGGGGTGGGGAGATTCTGCACCAAACGAGTTTGCTGTAGTTTCTGTAGGTTGTGAGAGGGGTCGGAGATTCTGCACCAAACGAGTTTGCTGTAGTTTCTGTAGGTAGTGAGAGGGGTCGGAGATTCTGCACCAAACGAGTTTGCTGTAGTTTCTGTAGGTTGTGAGAGGGGTTGGGGAGATTCTGCACCAAACGAGTTTGCTGTAGTTTCTGTAGGTTGTGAGAGGGGTCGGAGATTCTGCACCAAACGAGTTTGCTGTAGTTTCTGTAGGTTGTGAGAGGGGTGAGGTTATTCTGCACCAAACGAGTTTGCTGTAGTTTCTGTAGGTTGTGAGAGGGGTGAGGGTATTCTGCACCAAACGAGTTTGCTGTAGTTTCTGTAGGTTGTGAGAGGGGTGAGGGTATTCTGCACCAAACGAGTTTGCTGTAGTTTCTGTAGGTTGTGAGAGGGGTGAGGGTATTCTGCACCAAACGAGTTTGCTGTAGTTTCTGTAGGTTGTGAGAGGTGTGAGGGGTATTCTGCACCAAACGAGTTTGCTGTAGTTTCTGTAGGTTGTGAGAGGGGTGGGGAGATTCTGCACCAAACGAGTTTGCTGTAGTTTCTGTAGGTTGTGAGAGGGGTGAGGGTATTCTGCACCAAACGAGTTTGCTGTAGTTTCTGTAGGTTGTGAGAGGGGTGGGGGAGATTCTGCACCAAACGAGTTTGCTGTAGTTTCTGTAGGTTGTGAGAGAGGTGAGGGTATTCTGCACCAAACGAGTTTGCTGTAGTTTCTGTAGGTTGTGAGAGGGGTGAGGGTATTCTGCACCAAACGAGTTTGCTGTAGTTTCTGTAGGTTGTGAGAGGGGTGGGGGAGATTCTGCACCAAACGAGTTTGCTGTAGTTTCTGTAGGTTGTGAGAGAGGTGAGGGTATTCTGCACCAAACGAGTTTGCTGTAGTTTCTGTAGGTTGTGAGAGGGGTGAGGTTATTCTGCACCAAACGAGTTTGCTGTAGTTTCTGTAGGTTGTGAGAGGGATGGGAGAATTCTGCACCAAACGTGTTTGCTGTAGTTTCAGTAGGTTGTGAGAGTGGTGAGGGTATTCTGCACCAAACGAGTTTGCTGTAGTTTCTGTAGGTTGTGAGAGGGGTGCGGAGATTCTGCACCAAACGAGTTTGCTGTAGTTTCTGTAGGTTGTGAGAGGGGTGGGGAGATTCTGCACCAAACGAGTTTGCTGTAGTTTCTGTAGGTTGTGAGAGGGTTCGGAGATTCTGCACCAAACGAGTTTGCTGTAGTTTCTGTAGGTTGTGAGAGGGGTTGGGGAGATTCTGCACCAAACGAGTTTGCTGTAGTTTCTGTAGGTTGTGAGAGGGGTGGGGGTATTCCGCACCAATCGATTTTGCTGTAGTTTCTGTAGGTTGTGAGAGGGGTGAGGGTATTCTGCACCAAACTAGTTTGCTGTAGTTTCTGTAGGTTGTGAGAGGGATGAGGGTATTCTGCACCAAACGAGTTTGCTGTAGTTTCTGTAGGTTGTGAGAGGGGTGACGGTATTCTGCACCAAACGAGTTTGCTGTAGTTTCTGTAGGTTGTGAGAGGGGTGAGTGTATTCTGCACCAAACGAGTTTGCTGTAGTTTCTGTAGGTTGTGAGATGGATGGGGGGATTCTCCACCAAACGAGTTTGCTGTAGTTTCTGTAGGTTGTGAGAGGGATGAGGGTATTCTGCACCAAACGAGTTTGCTGTAGTTTCTGTAGGTTGTGAGAGGGGTGAGGGGTATTATGCACCAAACGAGTTTGCTGTAGTTTCTGTATGTTGTGAGATGGGTGGGGGAGATTCTGCACCAAACGAGTTTGCTGTAGTTTCTGTAGGTTGTGAGAGGGGTGGGGAGATTCTGCACCAAACGAGTTTGCTGTAGTTTCTGTAGGTTGTGAGAGGGGTGAGCGGTATTCTGCACCAAACGAGTTTGCTGTAGTTTCTGTATGTTGTGAGATGGGTGAGGGGTATTATGCACCAAACGAGTTTGCTGTAGTTTCTGTAGGTTGTGAGAGGGGTGGGGGGTATTATGCACCAAACGAGTTTGCTGTAGTTTCTGTAGGTTGTGAGAGGGGTGAGCGGTATTCTGCACCAAACGAGTTTGCTGTAGTTTCTGTATGTTGTGAGATGGGTGAGGGGTATTATGCACCAAACGAGTTTGCTGTAGTTTCTGTATGTTGTGAGATGGGTGAGGGGTATTATGCACCAAACGAGTTTGCTGTAGTTTCTGTAGGCTGTGAGAGGGGTGAGGGTATTCTGCACCAAACGAGTTTGCTGTAGTTTCTGTAGGTTGTGAGAGGGGTGAGCGGTATTCTGCACCAAACGAGTTTGCTGTAGTTTCTGTAGGTTGTGAGAGGGGTGGGGAGATTCTGCACCAAACGAGTTTGCTGTAGTTTCTGTAGGTTGTGAGAGGGGTTGGGGAGATTCTGCACCAAACGAGTTTGCTGTAGTTTCTGTAGGTTGTGAGAGGGGTCGGAGATTCTGCACCAAACGAGTTTGCTGTAGTTTCTGTAGGTTGTGAGAGGGGTGAGGTTATTCTGCACCAAACGAGTTTGCTGTAGTTTCTGTAGGTTGTGAGAGGGATGGGAGAATTCTGCACCAAACGTGTTTGCTGTAGTTTCAGTAGGTTGTGAGAGTGGTGAGGGTATTCTGCACCAAACGAGTTTGCTGTAGTTTCTGTAGGTTGTGAGAGGGGTGCAGAGATTCTGCACCAAACGAGTTTGCTGTAGTTTCTGTAGGTTGTGAGAGGGGTGGGGAGATTCTGCACCAAACGAGTTTGCTGTAGTTTCTGTAGGTTGTGAGAGGGTTCGGAGATTCTGCACCAAACGAGTTTGCTGTAGTTTCTGTAGGTTGTGAGAGGGGTTGGGGAGATTCTGCACCAAACGAGTTTGCTGTAGTTTCTGTAGGTTGTGAGAGGGGTGGGGGTATTCCGCACCAATCGATTTTGCTGTAGTTTCTGTAGGTTGTGAGAGGGGTGAGGGTATTCTGCACCAAACGAGTTTGCTGTAGTTTCTGTAGGTTGTTAGAGGGGTGGGGGGATTCTGCACCAAACGAGTTTGCTGTAGTTTCTGTAGGTTGTGAGAGGAGTGGGGGGTATTCTGCACCAAAGGAGTTTGCTGTAGTTTCTGTAGGTTGTTAGAGGGGTGGGGGGATTCTGCACCAAACGAGTTTGCTGTAGTTTCTGTAGGTTGTTAGAGGGGTGTGGGTATTCTGCACCAAACGAGTTTGCTGTAGTTTCTGTAGGTTGTTAGAGGGGTGGGGGGATTCTGCACGAAACGAGTTTGCTGCAGTTTCTGTAGGTTGTGAGAGGGGTGAGGGGTATTCTGCACCAAACGAGTTTGCTGTAGTTTCTGTAGGTTGTGAGAGGGATGTGGAAGATTCTGCACCAAACGAGTTTGCTGTAGTTTCTGTAGGTTGTGAGAGGGATGGGGGTATTCTGCACCAAACGAGTTTGCTGTAGTTTCTGTAGGTTGTGAGAGGGGTGGGGAGATTCTGCACCAAACGAGTTTGCTGTAGTTTCTGTAGGTTGTGAGAGGGGTGAGGGAGATTCTGCACCAAACGAGTTTGCTGTAGTTTCTGTAGGTTGTGAGAGGGATGGGGGAGATTCTGCACCAAACGAGTTTGCTGTAGTTTCTGTAGGTTGTGAGAGGGGTGAGGGGTATTCTGCACCAAACGAGTTTGCTGTAGTTTCTGTAGGTTGTGAGAGGGGTGGGGGTATTCTGTACCAAACGAGTTTGCTGTAATTTCTGTAGGTTGTGAGAGGGGTGGGGGTATTCTGCACCAAACGAGTTTGCTGTAGTTTCTGTAGGTTGTGAGAGGGGTGGGGGTATTCTGCACCAAACGAGTTTGCTGTAGTTTCTGTAGGTTGTGAGAGGGGTGGGGGGTATTCTGCACCAAACGAGTTTGCTGTAGTTTCTGTAGGTTGTTAGAGGGGTGGGGGGATTCTGCACGAAACGAGTTTGCTGCAGTTTCTGTAGGTTGTGAGAGGGATGGGGGTATTCTGCACCAAACGAGTTTGCTGTAGTTTCTGTAGGTTGTTAGAGGGGTGGGGGGTATTCTGCACCAAACGAGTTTGCTGTAGTTTCTGTAGGTTGTGAGAGGGATGGGGGTATTCTGCACCAAACGAGTTTGCTGTAGTTTCTGTAGGTTGTGAGAGTGGTGGGGGTATTCTGCACCAAACGAGTTTGCTGTAGTTTCTGTAGGTTGTGAGAGGGATGGGGGTATTCCGCACCAATCGAGTTTGCTGCAGTTTCTGTAGGTTGTGAGAGGGGTGGGGGTATTCTGTACCAAACGAGTTTGCTGTAGTTTCTGTAGGTTGTGAGAGGGGTGGGGGAGATTCTGCACGAAACGAGTTTGCTGCAGTTTCTGTAGGTTGTGAGAGGGGTGGGGGGATTCTGCACCAAACGAGTTTGCTGTAGTTTCTGTAGGTTGTGAGAGGGGTGAGGGATTCTGCACCAAACGAGTTTGCTGTAGTTTCTGTAGGTTGTGAGAGGGGTGGGGAGATTCTGAACCAATCGAGTTTGCTGTAGTTTCTGTAGGTTGTGAGAGGTGGGGGGTATTCTGCACCAAACGAGTTTGCTGTAGTTTCTGTAGGTTGTGAGAGGGATGGGGGGATTCTGCACCAAACGAGTTTGCTGTAGTTTCTGTAGGTTGTGAGAGGTGTGGTGAGATTCTGAACCAATCGAGTTTGCTGTAGTTTCTGTAGGTTGTGAGAGAGGTGGGGAGATTCTGCACCAAACGAGTTTGCTGTAGTTTCTGTAGGTTGTGAGAGGGGTGGGGAGATTCTGCACCAAACGAGTTTGCTGTAGTTTCTGTAGGTTGTGAGAGGGTTGAGGTTATTCTGCACCAAACGAGTTTGCTGTAGTTTCTGTAGGTTGTGAGAGGGATGGGGGTATTCTGCACCAAACGAGTTTGCTGTAGTTTTTGTAGGTTGTGAGAATGGTGAGGGGTATTCTGCACCAAACGAGTTTGCTGTAGTTTCTGTAGGTTGTGACAGGGGTGAGGGGTATTCTGCACCAAACGAGTTTGCTGTAGTTTCTGTAGGTTGTGAGAGGGATGGGGGTATTCTGCACCAAACGAGTTTGCTGTAGTTTCTGTAGGTTGTGAGAGGGGTGGGGGGTATTCTGCACCAAACGAGTTTGCTGTAGTTTCTGTAGGTTGTGAGAGGGGTGAGGGGTATTCTGCACCAAACGAGTTTGCTGTAGTTTCTGTAGGTTGTGAGAGGGGTGGGGAGATTCTGCACCAAACGAGTTTGTTGTGGTTTCTGTAGGTTGTGAGAGGGGTGAGGGGATTCTGAAACAAACGAGTTTGCTGTAGTTTCTGTAGGTTGTGAGACGGGTGGGGGGTATTCTGCACCAAACGAGTCTGCTGTAGTTTCTGTAGGTTGTGAGAGGGGTGAGTGTATTCTGCACCAAACGAGTTTGCTGTAGTTTCTGTAGGTTGTGAGAGGGGTGATGGTATTCTGCACGAAACGAGTCTGCTGTAGTTTCTGTAGGTTGTGAGAGGGGTGGGGAGATTCGGCACCAAACGAGTTTGCTGTAGTTTCTGTAGGTTGTGAGAGGGGTGAGGGTATTCTGCACCAAACGAGTTTGCTGTAGTTTCTGTAGGTTGTGAGAGGGAGGGGGAGATTCTGCACCAAACGTGTTTGCTGTAGTTTCTGTAGGTTGTGAGAGGGGTCGGAGATTCTGCACCAAACGAGTTTGCTGTAGTTTCTGTAGGTTGTGAGAGGGGTGGGGGGTATTCTGCACCAAACGAGTTTGCTGTAGTTTCTGTAGGTTGTGAGAGGGGTGATGGTATTCTGCACCAAACGAGTTTGCTGTAGTTTCTGTAGTTTGTGAGAGGGGTGGGGAGATTCTGCACCAAACGAGTTTGCTGTAGTTTCTGTAGGTTGTGAGAGGGGTCGGAGATTCTGCACCAAACGAGTTTGCTGTAGTTTCTGTAGGTAGTGAGAGGGGTCGGAGATTCTGCACCAAACGAGTTTGCTGTAGTTTCTGTAGGTTGTGAGAGGGGTTGGGGAGATTCTGCACCAAACGAGTTTGCTGTAGTTTCTGTAGGTTGTGAGAGGGGTCGGAGATTCTGCACCAAACGAGTTTGCTGTAGTTTCTGTAGGTTGTGAGAGGGGTGAGGTTATTCTGCACCAAACGAGTTTGCTGTAGTTTCTGTAGGTTGTGAGAGGGGTGAGGGTATTCTGCACCAAACGAGTTTGCTGTAGTTTCTGTAGGTTGTGAGAGGGGTGAGGGTATTCTGCACCAAACGAGTTTGCTGTAGTTTCTGTAGGTTGTGAGAGGGGTGAGGGTATTCTGCACCAAACGAGTTTGCTGTAGTTTCTGTAGGTTGTGAGAGGTGTGAGGGGTATTCTGCACCAAACGAGTTTGCTGTAGTTTCTGTAGGTTGTGAGAGGGGTGGGGAGATTCTGCACCAAACGAGTTTGCTGTAGTTTCTGTAGGTTGTGAGAGGGGTGAGGGTATTCTGCACCAAACGAGTTTGCTGTAGTTTCTGTAGGTTGTGAGAGGGGTGGGGGAGATTCTGCACCAAACGAGTTTGCTGTAGTTTCTGTAGGTTGTGAGAGAGGTGAGGGTATTCTGCACCAAACGAGTTTGCTGTAGTTTCTGTAGGTTGTGAGAGGGGTGAGGGTATTCTGCACCAAACGAGTTTGCTGTAGTTTCTGTAGGTTGTGAGAGGGGTGGGGGAGATTCTGCACCAAACGAGTTTGCTGTAGTTTCTGTAGGTTGTGAGAGAGGTGAGGGTATTCTGCACCAAACGAGTTTGCTGTAGTTTCTGTAGGTTGTGAGAGGGGTGAGGTTATTCTGCACCAAACGAGTTTGCTGTAGTTTCTGTAGGTTGTGAGAGGGATGGGAGAATTCTGCACCAAACGTGTTTGCTGTAGTTTCAGTAGGTTGTGAGAGTGGTGAGGGTATTCTGCACCAAACGAGTTTGCTGTAGTTTCTGTAGGTTGTGAGAGGGGTGCGGAGATTCTGCACCAAACGAGTTTGCTGTAGTTTCTGTAGGTTGTGAGAGGGGTGGGGAGATTCTGCACCAAACGAGTTTGCTGTAGTTTCTGTAGGTTGTGAGAGGGTTCGGAGATTCTGCACCAAACGAGTTTGCTGTAGTTTCTGTAGGTTGTGAGAGGGGTTGGGGAGATTCTGCACCAAACGAGTTTGCTGTAGTTTCTGTAGGTTGTGAGAGGGGTGGGGGTATTCCGCACCAATCGATTTTGCTGTAGTTTCTGTAGGTTGTGAGAGGGGTGAGGGTATTCTGCACCAAACTAGTTTGCTGTAGTTTCTGTAGGTTGTGAGAGGGATGAGGGTATTCTGCACCAAACGAGTTTGCTGTAGTTTCTGTAGGTTGTGAGAGGGGTGACGGTATTCTGCACCAAACGAGTTTGCTGTAGTTTCTGTAGGTTGTGAGAGGGGTGAGTGTATTCTGCACCAAACGAGTTTGCTGTAGTTTCTGTAGGTTGTGAGATGGATGGGGGGATTCTCCACCAAACGAGTTTGCTGTAGTTTCTGTAGGTTGTGAGAGGGATGAGGGTATTCTGCACCAAACGAGTTTGCTGTAGTTTCTGTAGGTTGTGAGAGGGGTGAGGGGTATTATGCACCAAACGAGTTTGCTGTAGTTTCTGTATGTTGTGAGATGGGTGGGGGAGATTCTGCACCAAACGAGTTTGCTGTAGTTTCTGTAGGTTGTGAGAGGGGTGGGGAGATTCTGCACCAAACGAGTTTGCTGTAGTTTCTGTAGGTTGTGAGAGGGGTGAGCGGTATTCTGCACCAAACGAGTTTGCTGTAGTTTCTGTATGTTGTGAGATGGGTGAGGGGTATTATGCACCAAACGAGTTTGCTGTAGTTTCTGTAGGTTGTGAGAGGGGTGGGGGGTATTATGCACCAAACGAGTTTGCTGTAGTTTCTGTAGGTTGTGAGAGGGGTGAGCGGTATTCTGCACCAAACGAGTTTGCTGTAGTTTCTGTATGTTGTGAGATGGGTGAGGGGTATTATGCACCAAACGAGTTTGCTGTAGTTTCTGTATGTTGTGAGATGGGTGAGGGGTATTATGCACCAAACGAGTTTGCTGTAGTTTCTGTAGGCTGTGAGAGGGGTGAGGGTATTCTGCACCAAACGAGTTTGCTGTAGTTTCTGTAGGTTGTGAGAGGGGTGAGCGGTATTCTGCACCAAACGAGTTTGCTGTAGTTTCTGTAGGTTGTGAGAGGGGTGGGGAGATTCTGCACCAAACGAGTTTGCTGTAGTTTCTGTAGGTTGTGAGAGGGGTTGGGGAGATTCTGCACCAAACGAGTTTGCTGTAGTTTCTGTAGGTTGTGAGAGGGGTCGGAGATTCTGCACCAAACGAGTTTGCTGTAGTTTCTGTAGGTTGTGAGAGGGGTGAGGTTATTCTGCACCAAACGAGTTTGCTGTAGTTTCTGTAGGTTGTGAGAGGGATGGGAGAATTCTGCACCAAACGTGTTTGCTGTAGTTTCAGTAGGTTGTGAGAGTGGTGAGGGTATTCTGCACCAAACGAGTTTGCTGTAGTTTCTGTAGGTTGTGAGAGGGGTGCAGAGATTCTGCACCAAACGAGTTTGCTGTAGTTTCTGTAGGTTGTGAGAGGGGTGGGGAGATTCTGCACCAAACGAGTTTGCTGTAGTTTCTGTAGGTTGTGAGAGGGTTCGGAGATTCTGCACCAAACGAGTTTGCTGTAGTTTCTGTAGGTTGTGAGAGGGGTTGGGGAGATTCTGCACCAAACGAGTTTGCTGTAGTTTCTGTAGGTTGTGAGAGGGGTGGGGGTATTCCGCACCAATCGATTTTGCTGTAGTTTCTGTAGGTTGTGAGAGGGGTGAGGGTATTCTGCACCAAACGAGTTTGCTGTAGTTTCTGTAGGTTGTTAGAGGGGTGGGGGGATTCTGCACCAAACGAGTTTGCTGTAGTTTCTGTAGGTTGTGAGAGGAGTGGGGGGTATTCTGCACCAAAGGAGTTTGCTGTAGTTTCTGTAGGTTGTTAGAGGGGTGGGGGGATTCTGCACCAAACGAGTTTGCTGTAGTTTCTGTAGGTTGTTAGAGGGGTGTGGGTATTCTGCACCAAACGAGTTTGCTGTAGTTTCTGTAGGTTGTTAGAGGGGTGGGGGGATTCTGCACGAAACGAGTTTGCTGCAGTTTCTGTAGGTTGTGAGAGGGGTGAGGGGTATTCTGCACCAAACGAGTTTGCTGTAGTTTCTGTAGGTTGTGAGAGGGATGTGGAAGATTCTGCACCAAACGAGTTTGCTGTAGTTTCTGTAGGTTGTGAGAGGGATGGGGGTATTCTGCACCAAACGAGTTTGCTGTAGTTTCTGTAGGTTGTGAGAGGGGTGGGGAGATTCTGCACCAAACGAGTTTGCTGTAGTTTCTGTAGGTTGTGAGAGGGGTGAGGGAGATTCTGCACCAAACGAGTTTGCTGTAGTTTCTGTAGGTTGTGAGAGGGATGGGGGAGATTCTGCACCAAACGAGTTTGCTGTAGTTTCTGTAGGTTGTGAGAGGGGTGAGGGGTATTCTGCACCAAACGAGTTTGCTGTAGTTTCTGTAGGTTGTGAGAGGGGTGGGGGTATTCTGTACCAAACGAGTTTGCTGTAATTTCTGTAGGTTGTGAGAGGGGTGGGGGTATTCTGCACCAAACGAGTTTGCTGTAGTTTCTGTAGGTTGTGAGAGGGGTGGGGGTATTCTGCACCAAACGAGTTTGCTGTAGTTTCTGTAGGTTGTGAGAGGGGTGGGGGGTATTCTGCACCAAACGAGTTTGCTGTAGTTTCTGTAGGTTGTTAGAGGGGTGGGGGGATTCTGCACGAAACGAGTTTGCTGCAGTTTCTGTAGGTTGTGAGAGGGATGGGGGTATTCTGCACCAAACGAGTTTGCTGTAGTTTCTGTAGGTTGTTAGAGGGGTGGGGGGTATTCTGCACCAAACGAGTTTGCTGTAGTTTCTGTAGGTTGTGAGAGGGGTGGGGGTATTCTGCACCAAACGAGTTTGCTGTAGTTTCTGTAGGTTGTGAGAGGGGTGAGGGGTATTCTGCACCAAACGAGTTTGCTGTAGTTTCTGTAGGTTGTTAGAGGGGTGGGGGGTATTCTGCACCAAACGAGTTTGCTGTAGTTTCTGTAGGTTGTGAGAGGGATGGGGGTATTCTGCACCAAACGAGTTTGCTGTAGTTTCTGTAGGTTGTGAGAGGGGTGAGGGGTATTCTGCACCAAACGAGTTTGCTGTAGTTTCTGTAGGTTGTGAGAGGGGTGGGGGGGATTCTGCACGAAACGAGTTTGCTGCAGTTTCTGTAGGTTGTGAGAGGGATGGGGGTATTCTGCACCAAACGAGTTTGCTGTAGTTTCTGTAGGTTGTGAGAGTGGTGGGGGTATTCTGCACCAAACGAGTTTGCTGTAGTTTCTGTAGGTTGTGAGAGGGATGGGGGTATTCCGCACCAATCGAGTTTGCTGCAGTTTCTGTAGGTTGTGAGAGGGGTGGGGGTATTCTGTACCAAACGAGTTTGCTGTAGTTTCTGTAGGTTGTGAGAGGGGTGGGGGAGATTCTGCACGAAACGAGTTTGCTGCAGTTTCTGTAGGTTGTGAGAGGGATGGGGGTATTCTGCACCAAACGAGTTTGCTGTAGTTTCTGTAGGTTGTGAGAGGGGTGGGGGAGATTCTGCACCAAACGAGTTTGCTGTAGTTTCTGTAGGTTGTGAGAGGGGTGGGGGTATTCTGCACCAAACGAGTTTGCTGTGGTTTCTGTAGGTTGTGAGTGGGGTGGGGGGTATTCTGCACCAAACGAGTTTGCTGTAGTTTCTCTAGGTTGTGAGAGGGGTGAGGGTATTCTGCACCAAACGAGTTTGCTGTAGTTTCTGTAGGTTGTGAGAGGGGTGGGGAGATTCTGCACCAAACGAGTTTGCTGTAGTTTCTGTAGGTTGTGAGAGGGTTGGGGGGATTCTGCACGAAACGAGTTTGCTGCAGTTTCTGTAGGTTGTGAGAGGGATGGGGGTATTCTGCACCAAACGAGTTTGCTGTAGTTTCTGTAGGTTGTGAGAGTGGTGGGGGTATTCTGCACCAAACGAGTTTGCTGTAGTTTCTGTAGGTTGTGAGAGGGATGGGGGGATTCTGCACCAAACGAGTTTGCTGTAGTTTCTGTAGGTTGTGAGAGGGGTGGGGAGATTCTGCACCAAACGAGTTTGCTGTAGTTTCTGTAGGTTGTGAGAGGGGTGAGGGAGATTCTGCACCAAACGAGTTTGCTGTAGTTTCTGTAGGTTGTGAGAGGGATGGGGGAGATTCTGCACCAAACGAGTTTGCTGTAGTTTCTGTAGGTTGTGAGAGGGGTGAGGGGTATTCTGCACCAAACGAGTTTGCTGTAGTTTCTGTAGGTTGTGAGAGGGGTGGGGGTATTCTGTACCAAACGAGTTTGCTGTAATTTCTGTAGGTTGTGAGAGGGGTGGGGGTATTCTGCACCAAACGAGTTTGCTGTAGTTTCTGTAGGTTGTGAGAGGGGTGGGGGTATTCTGCACCAAACGAGTTTGCTGTAGTTTCTGTAGGTTGTGAGAGGGGTGGGGGGTATTCTGCACCAAACGAGTTTGCTGTAGTTTCTGTAGGTTGTTAGAGGGGTGGGGGGATTCTGCACGAAACGAGTTTGCTGCAGTTTCTGTAGGTTGTGAGAGGGATGGGGGTATTCTGCACCAAACGAGTTTGCTGTAGTTTCTGTAGGTTGTTAGAGGGGTGGGGGGTATTCTGCACCAAACGAGTTTGCTGTAGTTTCTGTAGGTTGTGAGAGGGATGGGGGTATTCTGCACCAAACGAGTTTGCTGTAGTTTCTGTAGGTTGTGAGAGTGGTGGGGGTATTCTGCACCAAACGAGTTTGCTGTAGTTTCTGTAGGTTGTGAGAGGGATGGGGGTATTCCGCACCAATCGAGTTTGCTGCAGTTTCTGTAGGTTGTGAGAGGGGTGGGGGTATTCTGTACCAAACGAGTTTGCTGTAGTTTCTGTAGGTTGTGAGAGGGGTGGGGGAGATTCTGCACGAAACGAGTTTGCTGCAGTTTCTGTAGGTTGTGAGAGGGGTGGGGGGATTCTGCACCAAACGAGTTTGCTGTAGTTTCTGTAGGTTGTGAGAGGGGTGAGGGATTCTGCACCAAACGAGTTTGCTGTAGTTTCTGTAGGTTGTGAGAGGGGTGGGGAGATTCTGAACCAATCGAGTTTGCTGTAGTTTCTGTAGGTTGTGAGAGGTGGGGGGTATTCTGCACCAAACGAGTTTGCTGTAGTTTCTGTAGGTTGTGAGAGGGATGGGGGGATTCTGCACCAAACGAGTTTGCTGTAGTTTCTGTAGGTTGTGAGAGGTGTGGTGAGATTCTGAACCAATCGAGTTTGCTGTAGTTTCTGTAGGTTGTGAGAGAGGTGGGGAGATTCTGCACCAAACGAGTTTGCTGTAGTTTCTGTAGGTTGTGAGAGGGGTGGGGAGATTCTGCACCAAACGAGTTTGCTGTAGTTTCTGTAGGTTGTGAGAGGGTTGAGGTTATTCTGCACCAAACGAGTTTGCTGTAGTTTCTGTAGGTTGTGAGAGGGATGGGGGTATTCTGCACCAAACGAGTTTGCTGTAGTTTTTGTAGGTTGTGAGAATGGTGAGGGGTATTCTGCACCAAACGAGTTTGCTGTAGTTTCTGTAGGTTGTGACAGGGGTGAGGGGTATTCTGCACCAAACGAGTTTGCTGTAGTTTCTGTAGGTTGTGAGAGGGATGGGGGTATTCTGCACCAAACGAGTTTGCTGTAGTTTCTGTAGGTTGTGAGAGGGGTGGGGGGTATTCTGCACCAAACGAGTTTGCTGTAGTTTCTGTAGGTTGTGAGAGGGGTGAGGGGTATTCTGCACCAAACGAGTTTGCTGTAGTTTCTGTAGGTTGTGAGAGGGGTGGGGAGATTCTGCACCAAACGAGTTTGTTGTGGTTTCTGTAGGTTGTGAGAGGGGTGAGGGGATTCTGAAACAAACGAGTTTGCTGTAGTTTCTGTAGGTTGTGAGACGGGTGGGGGGTATTCTGCACCAAACGAGTCTGCTGTAGTTTCTGTAGGTTGTGAGAGGGGTGAGTGTATTCTGCACCAAACGAGTTTGCTGTAGTTTCTGTAGGTTGTGAGAGGGGTGATGGTATTCTGCACGAAACGAGTCTGCTGTAGTTTCTGTAGGTTGTGAGAGGGGTGGGGAGATTCGGCACCAAACGAGTTTGCTGTAGTTTCTGTAGGTTGTGAGAGGGGTGAGGGTATTCTGCACCAAACGAGTTTGCTGTAGTTTCTGTAGGTTGTGAGAGGGAGGGGGAGATTCTGCACCAAACGTGTTTGCTGTAGTTTCTGTAGGTTGTGAGAGGGGTCGGAGATTCTGCACCAAACGAGTTTGCTGTAGTTTCTGTAGGTTGTGAGAGGGGTGGGGGGTATTCTGCACCAAACGAGTTTGCTGTAGTTTCTGTAGGTTGTGAGAGGGGTGATGGTATTCTGCACCAAACGAGTTTGCTGTAGTTTCTGTAGTTTGTGAGAGGGGTGGGGAGATTCTGCACCAAACGAGTTTGCTGTAGTTTCTGTAGGTTGTGAGAGGGGTCGGAGATTCTGCACCAAACGAGTTTGCTGTAGTTTCTGTAGGTAGTGAGAGGGGTCGGAGATTCTGCACCAAACGAGTTTGCTGTAGTTTCTGTAGGTTGTGAGAGGGGTTGGGGAGATTCTGCACCAAACGAGTTTGCTGTAGTTTCTGTAGGTTGTGAGAGGGGTCGGAGATTCTGCACCAAACGAGTTTGCTGTAGTTTCTGTAGGT
This sequence comes from Hemitrygon akajei, assembly GCF_048418815.1. Taxonomy (NCBI): domain Eukaryota; kingdom Metazoa; phylum Chordata; class Chondrichthyes; order Myliobatiformes; family Dasyatidae; genus Hemitrygon; species Hemitrygon akajei. The sequence continues at coordinate 56,298,673 of NC_133149.1, forward strand.
TGTGAGAGGGGTGAGGTTATTCTGCACCAAACGAGTTTGCTGTAGTTTCTGTAGGTTGTGAGAGGGGTGAGGGTATTCTGCACCAAACGAGTTTGCTGTAGTTTCTGTAGGTTGTGAGAGGGGTGAGGGTATTCTGCACCAAACGAGTTTGCTGTAGTTTCTGTAGGTTGTGAGAGGGGTGAGGGTATTCTGCACCAAACGAGTTTGCTGTAGTTTCTGTAGGTTGTGAGAGGTGTGAGGGGTATTCTGCACCAAACGAGTTTGCTGTAGTTTCTGTAGGTTGTGAGAGGGGTGGGGAGATTCTGCACCAAACGAGTTTGCTGTAGTTTCTGTAGGTTGTGAGAGGGGTGAGGGTATTCTGCACCAAACGAGTTTGCTGTAGTTTCTGTAGGTTGTGAGAGGGGTGGGGTAGATTCTGCACCAAACGAGTTTGCTGTAGTTTCTGTAGGTTGTGAGAGAGGTGAGGGTATTCTGCACCAAACGAGTTTGCTGTAGTTTCTGTAGGTTGTGAGAGGGGTGAGGGTATTCTGCACCAAACGAGTTTGCTGTAGTTTCTGTAGGTTGTGAGAGGGGTGGGGGAGATTCTGCACCAAACGAGTTTGCTGTAGTTTCTGTAGGTTGTGAGAGAGGTGAGGGTATTCTGCACCAAACGAGTTTGCTGTAGTTTCTGTAGGTTGTGAGAGGGGTGAGGTTATTCTGCACCAAACGAGTTTGCTGTAGTTTCTGTAGGTTGTGAGAGGGATGGGAGAATTCTGCACCAAACGTGTTTGCTGTAGTTTCAGTAGGTTGTGAGAGTGGTGAGGGTATTCTGCACCAAACGAGTTTGCTGTAGTTTCTGTAGGTTGTGAGAGGGGTGCGGAGATTCTGCACCAAACGAGTTTGCTGTAGTTTCTGTAGGTTGTGAGAGGGGTGGGGAGATTCTGCACCAAACGAGTTTGCTGTAGTTTCTGTAGGTTGTGAGAGGGTTCGGAGATTCTGCACCAAACGAGTTTGCTGTAGTTTCTGTAGGTTGTGAGAGGGGTTGGGGAGATTCTGCACCAAACGAGTTTGCTGTAGTTTCTGTAGGTTGTGAGAGGGGTGGGGGTATTCCGCACCAATCGATTTTGCTGTAGTTTCTGTAGGTTGTGAGAGGGGTGAGGGTATTCTGCACCAAACTAGTTTGCTGTAGTTTCTGTAGGTTGTGAGAGGGATGAGGGTATTCTGCACCAAACGAGTTTGCTGTAGTTTCTGTAGGTTGTGAGAGGGGTGACGGTATTCTGCACCAAACGAGTTTGCTGTAGTTTCTGTAGGTTGTGAGAGGGGTGAGTGTATTCTGCACCAAACGAGTTTGCTGTAGTTTCTGTAGGTTGTGAGATGGATGGGGGGATTCTCCACCAAACGAGTTTGCTGTAGTTTCTGTAGGTTGTGAGAGGGATGAGGGTATTCTGCACCAAACGAGTTTGCTGTAGTTTCTGTAGGTTGTGAGAGGGGTGAGGGGTATTATGCACCAAACGAGTTTGCTGTAGTTTCTGTATGTTGTGAGATGGGTGGGGGAGATTCTGCACCAAACGAGTTTGCTGTAGTTTCTGTAGGTTGTGAGAGGGGTGGGGAGATTCTGCACCAAACGAGTTTGCTGTAGTTTCTGTAGGTTGTGAGAGGGGTGAGCGGTATTCTGCACCAAACGAGTTTGCTGTAGTTTCTGTATGTTGTGAGATGGGTGAGGGGTATTATGCACCAAACGAGTTTGCTGTAGTTTCTGTAGGTTGTGAGAGGGGTGGGGGGTATTATGCACCAAACGAGTTTGCTGTAGTTTCTGTAGGTTGTGAGAGGGGTGAGCGGTATTCTGCACCAAACGAGTTTGCTGTAGTTTCTGTATGTTGTGAGATGGGTGAGGGGTATTATGCACCAAACGAGTTTGCTGTAGTTTCTGTATGTTGTGAGATGGGTGAGGGGTATTATGCACCAAACGAGTTTGCTGTAGTTTCTGTAGGCTGTGAGAGGGGTGAGGGTATTCTGCACCAAACGAGTTTGCTGTAGTTTCTGTAGGTTGTGAGAGGGGTGAGCGGTATTCTGCACCAAACGAGTTTGCTGTAGTTTCTGTAGGTTGTGAGAGGGGTGGGGAGATTCTGCACCAAACGAGTTTGCTGTAGTTTCTGTAGGTTGTGAGAGGGGTTGGGGAGATTCTGCACCAAACGAGTTTGCTGTAGTTTCTGTAGGTTGTGAGAGGGGTCGGAGATTCTGCACCAAACGAGTTTGCTGTAGTTTCTGTAGGTTGTGAGAGGGGTGAGGTTATTCTGCACCAAACGAGTTTGCTGTAGTTTCTGTAGGTTGTGAGAGGGATGGGAGAATTCTGCACCAAACGTGTTTGCTGTAGTTTCAGTAGGTTGTGAGAGTGGTGAGGGTATTCTGCACCAAACGAGTTTGCTGTAGTTTCTGTAGGTTGTGAGAGGGGTGCAGAGATTCTGCACCAAACGAGTTTGCTGTAGTTTCTGTAGGTTGTGAGAGGGGTGGGGAGATTCTGCACCAAACGAGTTTGCTGTAGTTTCTGTAGGTTGTGAGAGGGTTCGGAGATTCTGCACCAAACGAGTTTGCTGTAGTTTCTGTAGGTTGTGAGAGGGGTTGGGGAGATTCTGCACCAAACGAGTTTGCTGTAGTTTCTGTAGGTTGTGAGAGGGGTGGGGGTATTCCGCACCAATCGATTTTGCTGTAGTTTCTGTAGGTTGTGAGAGGGGTGAGGGTATTCTGCACCAAACGAGTTTGCTGTAGTTTCTGTAGGTTGTTAGAGGGGTGGGGGGATTCTGCACCAAACGAGTTTGCTGTAGTTTCTGTAGGTTGTGAGAGGAGTGGGGGGTATTCTGCACCAAAGGAGTTTGCTGTAGTTTCTGTAGGTTGTTAGAGGGGTGGGGGGATTCTGCACCAAACGAGTTTGCTGTAGTTTCTGTAGGTTGTTAGAGGGGTGTGGGTATTCTGCACCAAACGAGTTTGCTGTAGTTTCTGTAGGTTGTTAGAGGGGTGGGGGGATTCTGCACGAAACGAGTTTGCTGCAGTTTCTGTAGGTTGTGAGAGGGGTGAGGGGTATTCTGCACCAAACGAGTTTGCTGTAGTTTCTGTAGGTTGTGAGAGGGATGTGGAAGATTCTGCACCAAACGAGTTTGCTGTAGTTTCTGTAGGTTGTGAGAGGGATGGGGGTATTCTGCACCAAACGAGTTTGCTGTAGTTTCTGTAGGTTGTGAGAGGGGTGGGGAGATTCTGCACCAAACGAGTTTGCTGTAGTTTCTGTAGGTTGTGAGAGGGGTGAGGGAGATTCTGCACCAAACGAGTTTGCTGTAGTTTCTGTAGGTTGTGAGAGGGATGGGGGAGATTCTGCACCAAACGAGTTTGCTGTAGTTTCTGTAGGTTGTGAGAGGGGTGAGGGGTATTCTGCACCAAACGAGTTTGCTGTAGTTTCTGTAGGTTGTGAGAGGGGTGGGGGTATTCTGTACCAAACGAGTTTGCTGTAATTTCTGTAGGTTGTGAGAGGGGTGGGGGTATTCTGCACCAAACGAGTTTGCTGTAGTTTCTGTAGGTTGTGAGAGGGGTGGGGGTATTCTGCACCAAACGAGTTTGCTGTAGTTTCTGTAGGTTGTGAGAGGGGTGGGGGGTATTCTGCACCAAACGAGTTTGCTGTAGTTTCTGTAGGTTGTTAGAGGGGTGGGGGGATTCTGCACGAAACGAGTTTGCTGCAGTTTCTGTAGGTTGTGAGAGGGATGGGGGTATTCTGCACCAAACGAGTTTGCTGTAGTTTCTGTAGGTTGTTAGAGGGGTGGGGGGTATTCTGCACCAAACGAGTTTGCTGTAGTTTCTGTAGGTTGTGAGAGGGGTGGGGGTATTCTGCACCAAACGAGTTTGCTGTAGTTTCTGTAGGTTGTGAGAGGGGTGAGGGGTATTCTGCACCAAACGAGTTTGCTGTAGTTTCTGTAGGTTGTTAGAGGGGTGGGGGGTATTCTGCACCAAACGAGTTTGCTGTAGTTTCTGTAGGTTGTGAGAGGGATGGGGGTATTCTGCACCAAACGAGTTTGCTGTAGTTTCTGTAGGTTGTGAGAGGGGTGAGGGGTATTCTGCACCAAACGAGTTTGCTGTAGTTTCTGTAGGTTGTGAGAGGGGTGGGGGGGATTCTGCACGAAACGAGTTTGCTGCAGTTTCTGTAGGTTGTGAGAGGGATGGGGGTATTCTGCACCAAACGAGTTTGCTGTAGTTTCTGTAGGTTGTGAGAGTGGTGGGGGTATTCTGCACCAAACGAGTTTGCTGTAGTTTCTGTAGGTTGTGAGAGGGATGGGGGTATTCCGCACCAATCGAGTTTGCTGCAGTTTCTGTAGGTTGTGAGAGGGGTGGGGGTATTCTGTACCAAACGAGTTTGCTGTAGTTTCTGTAGGTTGTGAGAGGGGTGGGGGAGATTCTGCACGAAACGAGTTTGCTGCAGTTTCTGTAGGTTGTGAGAGGGATGGGGGTATTCTGCACCAAACGAGTTTGCTGTAGTTTCTGTAGGTTGTGAGAGGGGTGGGGGAGATTCTGCACCAAACGAGTTTGCTGTAGTTTCTGTAGGTTGTGAGAGGGGTGGGGGTATTCTGCACCAAACGAGTTTGCTGTGGTTTCTGTAGGTTGTGAGTGGGGTGGGGGGTATTCTGCACCAAACGAGTTTGCTGTAGTTTCTCTAGGTTGTGAGAGGGGTGAGGGTATTCTGCACCAAACGAGTTTGCTGTAGTTTCTGTAGGTTGTGAGAGGGGTGGGGAGATTCTGCACCAAACGAGTTTGCTGTAGTTTCTGTAGGTTGTGAGAGGGTTGGGGGGATTCTGCACGAAACGAGTTTGCTGCAGTTTCTGTAGGTTGTGAGAGGGATGGGGGTATTCTGCACCAAACGAGTTTGCTGTAGTTTCTGTAGGTTGTGAGAGTGGTGGGGGTATTCTGCACCAAACGAGTTTGCTGTAGTTTCTGTAGGTTGTGAGAGGGATGGGGGTATTCTGCACCAAACGAGTTTGCTGTAGTTTCTGTAGGTTGTGAGAGGGATGGGGGGATTCTGCACCAAACGAGTTTGCTGTAGTTTCTGTAGGTTGTGAGAGGGGTGGGGGGATTCTGCACCAAACGAGTTTGCTGTAGTTTCTGTAGGTTGTGAGAGGGGTGAGGGATTCTGCACCAAACGAGTTTGCTGTAGTTTCTGTAGGTTGTGAGAGGGGTGGGGAGATTCTGAACCAATCGAGTTTGCTGTAGTTTCTGTAGGTTGTGAGAGGTGGGGGGTATTCTGCACCAAACGAGTTTGCTGTAGTTTCTGTAGGTTGTGAGAGGGATGGGGGGATTCTGCACCAAACGAGTTTGCTGTAGTTTCTGTAGGTTGTGAGAGGTGTGGTGAGATTCTGAACCAATCGAGTTTGCTGTAGTTTCTGTAGGTTGTGAGAGAGGTGGGGAGATTCTGCACCAAACGAGTTTGCTGTAGTTTCTGTAGGTTGTGAGAGGGGTGGGGAGATTCTGCACCAAACGAGTTTGCTGTAGTTTCTGTAGGTTGTGAGAGGGTTGAGGTTATTCTGCACCAAACGAGTTTGCTGTAGTTTCTGTAGGTTGTGAGAGGGATGGGGGTATTCTGCACCAAACGAGTTTGCTGTAGTTTTTGTAGGTTGTGAGAATGGTGAGGGGTATTCTGCACCAAACGAGTTTGCTGTAGTTTCTGTAGGTTGTGACAGGGGTGAGGGGTATTCTGCACCAAACGAGTTTGCTGTAGTTTCTGTAGGTTGTGAGAGGGATGGGGGTATTCTGCACCAAACGAGTTTGCTGTAGTTTCTGTAGGTTGTGAGAGGGGTGGGGGGTATTCTGCACCAAACGAGTTTGCTGTAGTTTCTGTAGGTTGTGAGAGGGGTGAGGGGTATTCTGCACCAAACGAGTTTGCTGTAGTTTCTGTAGGTTGTGAGAGGGGTGGGGAGATTCTGCACCAAACGAGTTTGTTGTGGTTTCTGTAGGTTGTGAGAGGGGTGAGGGGATTCTGAAACAAACGAGTTTGCTGTAGTTTCTGTAGGTTGTGAGACGGGTGGGGGGTATTCTGCACCAAACGAGTCTGCTGTAGTTTCTGTAGGTTGTGAGAGGGGTGAGTGTATTCTGCACCAAACGAGTTTGCTGTAGTTTCTGTAGGTTGTGAGAGGGGTGATGGTATTCTGCACGAAACGAGTCTGCTGTAGTTTCTGTAGGTTGTGAGAGGGGTGGGGAGATTCGGCACCAAACGAGTTTGCTGTAGTTTCTGTAGGTTGTGAGAGGGGTGAGGGTATTCTGCACCAAACGAGTTTGCTGTAGTTTCTGTAGGTTGTGAGAGGGAGGGGGAGATTCTGCACCAAACGTGTTTGCTGTAGTTTCTGTAGGTTGTGAGAGGGGTCGGAGATTCTGCACCAAACGAGTTTGCTGTAGTTTCTGTAGGTTGTGAGAGGGGTGGGGGGTATTCTGCACCAAACGAGTTTGCTGTAGTTTCTGTAGGTTGTGAGAGGGGTGATGGTATTCTGCACCAAACGAGTTTGCTGTAGTTTCTGTAGTTTGTGAGAGGGGTGGGGAGATTCTGCACCAAACGAGTTTGCTGTAGTTTCTGTAGGTTGTGAGAGGGGTCGGAGATTCTGCACCAAACGAGTTTGCTGTAGTTTCTGTAGGTAGTGAGAGGGGTCGGAGATTCTGCACCAAACGAGTTTGCTGTAGTTTCTGTAGGTTGTGAGAGGGGTTGGGGAGATTCTGCACCAAACGAGTTTGCTGTAGTTTCTGTAGGTTGTGAGAGGGGTCGGAGATTCTGCACCAAACGAGTTTGCTGTAGTTTCTGTAGGTTGTGAGAGGGGTGAGGTTATTCTGCACCAAACGAGTTTGCTGTAGTTTCTGTAGGTTGTGAGAGGGGTGAGGGTATTCTGCACCAAACGAGTTTGCTGTAGTTTCTGTAGGTTGTGAGAGGGGTGAGGGTATTCTGCACCAAACGAGTTTGCTGTAGTTTCTGTAGGTTGTGAGAGGGGTGAGGGTATTCTGCACCAAACGAGTTTGCTGTAGTTTCTGTAGGTTGTGAGAGGTGTGAGGGGTATTCTGCACCAAACGAGTTTGCTGTAGTTTCTGTAGGTTGTGAGAGGGGTGGGGAGATTCTGCACCAAACGAGTTTGCTGTAGTTTCTGTAGGTTGTGAGAGGGGTGAGGGTATTCTGCACCAAACGAGTTTGCTGTAGTTTCTGTAGGTTGTGAGAGGGGTGGGGGAGATTCTGCACCAAACGAGTTTGCTGTAGTTTCTGTAGGTTGTGAGAGAGGTGAGGGTATTCTGCACCAAACGAGTTTGCTGTAGTTTCTGTAGGTTGTGAGAGGGGTGAGGGTATTCTGCACCAAACGAGTTTGCTGTAGTTTCTGTAGGTTGTGAGAGGGGTGGGGGAGATTCTGCACCAAACGAGTTTGCTGTAGTTTCTGTAGGTTGTGAGAGAGGTGAGGGTATTCTGCACCAAACGAGTTTGCTGTAGTTTCTGTAGGTTGTGAGAGAGGTGAGGGTATTCTGCACCAAACGAGTTTGCTGTAGTTTCTGTAGGTTGTGAGAGGGGTGGGGAGATTCTGCACCAAACGAGTTTGCTGTAGTTTCTGTAGGTTGTGAGAGGGGTGAGGGTATTCTGCACCAAACGAGTTTGCTGTAGTTTCTGTAGGTTGTGAGAGGGGTGGGGGAGATTCTGCACCAAACGAGTTTGCTGTAGTTTCTGTAGGTTGTGAGAGAGGTGAGGGTATTCTGCACCAAACGAGTTTGCTGTAGTTTCTGTAGGTTGTGAGAGGGATGGGGGAATTCTGCACCAAACGTGTTTGCTGTAGTTTCTGTAGGTTGTGAGAGGGGTGCGGAGATTCTGCACCAAACGAGTTTGCTGTAGTTTCTGTAGGTTGTGAGAGGGGTGGGGAGATTCTGCACCAAACGAGTTTGCTGTAGTTTCTGTAGGTTGTGAGAGGGGTCGGAGATTCTGCACCAAACGAGTTTGCTGTAGTTTCTGTAGGTTGTGAGAGGGGTTGGGGAGATTCTGCACCAAACGAGTTTGCTGTAGTTTCTGTAGGTTGTGAGAGGGGTGAGGGTATTCTGCACCAAACGAGTTTGCTGTAGTTTCTGTAGGTTGTGAGAGGGGTGGGGGAGATTCTGAACCAAACGAGTTTGCTGTAGTTTCTGTAGGTTGTGAGAGGGGTGAGGGGTATTCTGCACCAAACGAGTTTGCTGTAGTTTCTGTAGGTTGTGAGAGGGGTGGGGGTATTCCGCACCAATCGAGTTTGCTGTAGTTTCTGTAGGTTGTGAGAGGGGTGAGGGTATTCTGCACCAAACGAGTTTGCTGTAGTTTCTGTAGGTTGTGAGAGGGGGGTGGGGGTATTCTGCACCAAACGAGTTTGCTGTAGTTTCTGTAGGTTGTGAGTGGGGTGAGGGGTATTCTGCACCAAACGAGTTTGCTGTAGTTTCTCTAGGTTGTGAGAGGGGTGAGGGTATTCTGCACCAAACGAGTTTGCTGTGGTTTCTGTAGAGTGTGAGAGGGGTGAGGGTATTCTGCACCAAACGAGTTTGCTGTAGTTTCTCTAGGTTGTGAGAGGGGTGAGGGTATTCTGCACCAAACGAGTTTGCTGTAGTTTCTGTAGGTTGTGAGAGGGGTGAGGGGTATTCTGCACCAAACGAGTTTGCTGTAGTTTCTGTAGGTTGTGAGAGGGGTGGGGGTATTCCGCACCAATCGAGTTTGCTGTAGTTTCTGTAGGTTGTGAGAGGGGTGAGGGTATTCTGCACCAAACGAGTTTGCTGTAGTTTCTGTAGGTTGTGAGAGGGGGGTGGGGGTATTCTGCACCAAACGAGTTTGCTGTAGTTTCTGTAGGTTGTGAGTGGGGTGAGGGGTATTCTGCACCAAACGAGTTTGCTGTAGTTTCTCTAGGTTGTGAGAGGGGTGAGGGTATTCTGCACCAAACGAGTTTGCTGTGGTTTCTGTAGAGTGTGAGAGGGGTGAGGGGTATTCTGCACCAAACAAGTTTGCTGTAGTTTCTGTAGGTTGTGAGAGGGGTGGGGGAGATTCTGCACCAAACGAGTTTGCTGTAGTTTCTGTAGGTTGTGAGAGAGGTGAGGGTATTCTGCACCAAACGAGTTTGCTGTAGTTTCTGTAGGTTGTGAGAGGGGTGAGGTTATTCTGCACCAAACGAGTTTGCTGTAGTTTCTGTAGGTTGTGAGAGGGATGGGAGAATTCTGCACCAAACGTGTTTGCTGTAGTTTCAGTAGGTTGTGAGAGTGGAGAGGGTATTCTGCACCAAACGAGTTTGCTGTAGTTTCTGTAGGTTGTGAGAGGGGTGCGGAGATTCTGCACCAAACGAGTTTGCTGTAGTTTCTGTAGGTTGTGAGAGGGGTGGGGAGATTCTGCACCAAACGAGTTTGCTGTAGTTTCTGTAGGTTGTGAGAGGGTTCGGAGATTCTGCACCAAACGAGTTTGCTGTAGTTTCTGTAGGTTGTGAGAGGGGTTGGGGAGATTCTGCACCAAACGAGTTTGCTGTAGTTTCTGTAGGTTGTGAGAGGGGTGGGGGTATTCCGCACCAATCGATTTTGCTGTAGTTTCTGTAGGTTGTGAGAGGGGTGAGGGTATTCTGCACCAAACTAGTTTGCTGTAGTTTCTGTAGGTTGTGAGAGGGATGAGGGTATTCTGCACCAAACGAGTTTGCTGTAGTTTCTGTAGGTTGTGAGAGGGGTGACGGTATTCTGCACCAAACGAGTTTGCTGTAGTTTCTGTAGGTTGTGAGAGGGGTGAGTGTATTCTGCACCAAACGAGTTTGCTGTAGTTTCTGTAGGTTGTGAGATGGATGGGGGGATTCTCCACCAAACGAGTTTGCTGTAGTTTCTGTAGGTTGTGAGAGGGATGAGGGTATTCTGCACCAAACGAGTTTGCTGTAGTTTCTGTAGGTTGTGAGAGGGGTGAGGGGTATTATGCACCAAACGAGTTTGCTGTAGTTTCTGTATGTTGTGAGATGGGTGGGGGAGATTCTGCACCAAACGAGTTTGCTGTAGTTTCTGTAGGTTGTGAGAGGGGTGGGGAGATTCTGCACCAAACGAGTTTGCTGTAGTTTCTGTAGGTTGTGAGAGGGGTGAGCGGTATTCTGCACCAAACGAGTTTGCTGTAGTTTCTGTATGTTGTGAGATGGGTGAGGGGTATTATGCACCAAACGAGTTTGCTGTAGTTTCTGTAGGTTGTGAGAGGGGTGGGGGGTATTATGCACCAAACGAGTTTGCTGTAGTTTCTGTAGGTTGTGAGAGGGGTGAGCGGTATTCTGCACCAAACGAGTTTGCTGTAGTTTCTGTATGTTGTGAGATGGGTGAGGGGTATTATGCACCAAACGAGTTTGCTGTAGTTTCTGTATGTTGTGAGATGGGTGAGGGGTATTATGCACCAAACGAGTTTGCTGTAGTTTCTGTAGGCTGTGAGAGGGGTGATGGTATTCTGCACCAAACGAGTTTGCTGTAGTTTCTGTAGGTTGTGAGAGGGGTGAGCGGTATTCTGCACCAAACGAGTTTGCTGTAGTTTCTGTAGGTTGTGAGAGGGGTGGGGAGATTCTGCACCAAACGAGTTTGCTGTAGTTTCTGTAGGTTGTGAGAGGGGTTGGGGAGATTCTGCACCAAACGAGTTTGCTGTAGTTTCTGTAGGTTGTGAGAGGGGTCGGAGATTCTGCACCAAACGAGTTTGCTGTAGTTTCTGTAGGTTGTGAGAGGGGTGAGGTTATTCTGCACCAAACGAGTTTGCTGTAGTTTCTGTAGGTTGTGAGAGGGATGGGAGAATTCTGCACCAAACGTGTTTGCTGTAGTTTCAGTAGGTTGTGAGAGTGGTGAGGGTATTCTGCACCAAACGAGTTTGCTGTAGTTTCTGTAGGTTGTGAGAGGGGTGCAGAGATTCTGCACCAAACGAGTTTGCTGTAGTTTCTGTAGGTTGTGAGAGGGGTGGGGAGATTCTGCACCAAACGAGTTTGCTGTAGTTTCTGTAGGTTGTGAGAGGGTTCGGAGATTCTGCACCAAACGAGTTTGCTGTAGTTTCTGTAGGTTGTGAGAGGGGTTGGGGAGATTCTGCACCAAACGAGTTTGCTGTAGTTTCTGTAGGTTGTGAGAGGGGTGGGGGTATTCCGCACCAATCGATTTTGCTGTAGTTTCTGTAGGTTGTGAGAGGGGTGAGGGTATTCTGCACCAAACGAGTTTGCTGTAGTTTCTGTAGGTTGTTAGAGGGGTGGGGGGATTCTGCACCAAACGAGTTTGCTGTAGTTTCTGTAGGTTGTGAGAGGAGTGGGGGGTATTCTGCACCAAAGGAGTTTGCTGTAGTTTCTGTAGGTTGTTAGAGGGGTGGGGGGATTCTGCACCAAACGAGTTTGCTGTAGTTTCTGTAGGTTGTTAGAGGGGTGTGGGTATTCTGCACCAAACGAGTTTGCTGTAGTTTCTGTAGGTTGTTAGAGGGGTGGGGGGATTCTGCACGAAACGAGTTTGCTGCAGTTTCTGTAGGTTGTGAGAGGGGTGAGGGGTATTCTGCACCAAACGAGTTTGCTGTAGTTTCTGTAGGTTGTGAGAGGGATGTGGAAGATTCTGCACCAAACGAGTTTGCTGTAGTTTCTGTAGGTTGTGAGAGGGATGGGGGTATTCTGCACCAAACGAGTTTGCTGTAGTTTCTGTAGGTTGTGAGAGGGGTGGGGAGATTCTGCACCAAACGAGTTTGCTGTAGTTTCTGTAGGTTGTGAGAGGGGTGAGGGAGATTCTGCACCAAACGAGTTTGCTGTAGTTTCTGTAGGTTGTGAGAGGGATGGGGGAGATTCTGCACCAAACGAGTTTGCTGTAGTTTCTGTAGGTTGTGAGAGGGGTGAGGGGTATTCTGCACCAAACGAGTTTGCTGTAGTTTCTGTAGGTTGTGAGAGGGGTGGGGGTATTCTGTACCAAACGAGTTTGCTGTAATTTCTGTAGGTTGTGAGAGGGGTGGGGGTATTCTGCACCAAACGAGTTTGCTGTAGTTTCTGTAGGTTGTGAGAGGGGTGGGGGGTATTCTGCACCAAACGAGTTTGCTGTAGTTTCTGTAGGTTGTTAGAGGGGTGGGGGGATTCTGCACGAAACGAGTTTGCTGCAGTTTCTGTAGGTTGTGAGAGGGATGGGGGTATTCTGCACCAAACGAGTTTGCTGTAGTTTCTGTAGGTTGTTAGAGGGGTGGGGGGTATTCTGCACCAAACGAGTTTGCTGTAGTTTCTGTAGGTTGTGAGAGGGGTGGGGGTATTCTGCACCAAACGAGTTTGCTGTAGTTTCTGTAGGTTGTGAGAGGGGTGAGGGGTATTCTGCACCAAACGAGTTTGCTGTAGTTTCTGTAGGTTGTTAGAGGGGTGGGGGGTATTCTGCACCAAACGAGTTTGCTGTAGTTTCTGTAGGTTGTGAGAGGGATGGGGGTATTCTGCACCAAACGAGTTTGCTGTAGTTTCTGTAGGTTGTGAGAGGGGTGAGGGGTATTCTGCACCAAACGGGTTTGCTGTAGTTTCTGTAGGTTGTGAGAGGGGTGGGGGGGATTCTGCACGAAACGAGTTTGCTGCAGTTTCTGTAGGTTGTGAGAGGGATGGGGGTATTCTGCACCAAACGAGTTTGCTGTAGTTTCTGTAGGTTGTGAGAGTGGTGGGGGTATTCTGCACCAAACGAGTTTGCTGTAGTTTCTGTAGGTTGTGAGAGGGATGGGGGTATTCCGCACCAATCGAGTTTGCTGCAGTTTCTGTAGGTTGTGAGAGGGGTGGGGGTATTCTGTACCAAACGAGTTTGCTGTAGTTTCTGTAGGTTGTGAGAGGGGTGGGGGAGATTCTGCACGAAACGAGTTTGCTGCAGTTTCTGTAGGTTGTGAGAGGGATGGGGGTATTCTGCACCAAACGAGTTTGCTGTAGTTTCTGTAGGTTGTGAGAGGGGTGGGGGGTATTCTGCACCAAACGAGTTTGCTGTAGTTTCTGTAGGTTGTGAGAGGGGTGGGGGTATTCTGCACCAAACGAGTTTGCTGTGGTTTCTGTAGGTTGTGAGTGGGGTGGGGGGTATTCTGCACCAAACGAGTTTGCTGTAGTTTCTCTAGGTTGTGAGAGGGGTGAGGGTATTCTGCACCAAACGAGTTTGCTGTAGTTTCTGTAGGTTGTGAGAGGGGTGGGGAGATTCTGCACCAAACGAGTTTGCTGTAGTTTCTGTAGGTTGTGAGAGGGTTGGGGGGATTCTGCACGAAACGAGTTTGCTGCAGTTTCTGTAGGTTGTGAGAGGGATGGGGGTATTCTGCACCAAACGAGTTTGCTGTAGTTTCTGTAGGTTGTGAGAGTGGTGGGGGTATTCTGCACCAAACGAGTTTGCTGTAGTTTCTGTAGGTTGTGAGAGGGATGGGGGTATTCTGCACCAAACGAGTTTGCTGTAGTTTCTGTAGGTTGTGAGAGGGATGGGGGGATTCTGCACCAAACGAGTTTGCTGTAGTTTCTGTAGGTTGTGAGAGGGGTGGGGGGATTCTGCACCAAACGAGTTTGCTGTAGTTTCTGTAGGTTGTGAGAGGGGTGAGGGATTCTGCACCAAACGAGTTTGCTGTAGTTTCTGTAGGTTGTGAGAGGGGTGGGGAGATTCTGAACCAATCGAGTTTGCTGTAGTTTCTGTAGGTTGTGAGAGGTGGGGGGTATTCTGCACCAAACGAGTTTGCTGTAGTTTCTGTAGGTTGTGAGAGGGATGGGGGGATTCTGCACCAAACGAGTTTGCTGTAGTTTCTGTAGGTTGTGAGAGGTGTGGTGAGATTCTGAACCAATCGAGTTTGCTGTAGTTTCTGTAGGTTGTGAGAGAGGTGGGGAGATTCTGCACCAAACGAGTTTGCTGTAGTTTCTGTAGGTTGTGAGAGGGGTGGGGAGATTCTGCACCAAACGAGTTTGCTGTAGTTTCTGTAGGTTGTGAGAGGGTTGAGGTTATTCTGCACCAAACGAGTTTGCTGTAGTTTCTGTAGGTTGTGAGAGGGATGGGGGTATTCTGCACCAAACGAGTTTGCTGTAGTTTTTGTAGGTTGTGAGAATGGTGAGGGGTATTCTGCACCAAACGAGTTTGCTGTAGTTTCTGTAGGTTGTGACAGGGGTGAGGGGTATTCTGCACCAAACGAGTTTGCTGTAGTTTCTGTAGGTTGTGAGAGGGATGGGGGTATTCTGCACCAAACGAGTTTGCTGTAGTTTCTGTAGGTTGTGAGAGGGGTGGGGGGTATTCTGCACCAAACGAGTTTGCTGTAGTTTCTGTAGGTTGTGAGAGGGGTGAGGGGTATTCTGCACCAAACGAGTTTGCTGTAGTTTCTGTAGGTTGTGAGAGGGGTGGGGAGATTCTGCACCAAACGAGTTTGTTGTGGTTTCTGTAGGTTGTGAGAGGGGTGAGGGGATTCTGAAACAAACGAGTTTGCTGTAGTTTCTGTAGGTTGTGAGACGGGTGGGGGGTATTCTGCACCAAACGAGTCTGCTGTAGTTTCTGTAGGTTGTGAGAGGGGTGAGTGTATTCTGCACCAAACGAGTTTGCTGTAGTTTCTGTAGGTTGTGAGAGGGGTGATGGTATTCTGCACGAAACGAGTCTGCTGTAGTTTCTGTAGGTTGTGAGAGGGGTGGGGAGATTCGGCACCAAACGAGTTTGCTGTAGTTTCTGTAGGTTGTGAGAGGGGTGAGGGTATTCTGCACCAAACGAGTTTGCTGTAGTTTCTGTAGGTTGTGAGAGGGAGGGGGAGATTCTGCACCAAACGTGTTTGCTGTAGTTTCTGTAGGTTGTGAGAGGGGTCGGAGATTCTGCACCAAACGAGTTTGCTGTAGTTTCTGTAGGTTGTGAGAGGGGTGGGGGGTATTCTGCACCAAACGAGTTTGCTGTAGTTTCTGTAGGTTGTGAGAGGGGTGATGGTATTCTGCACCAAACGAGTTTGCTGTAGTTTCTGTAGTTTGTGAGAGGGGTGGGGAGATTCTGCACCAAACGAGTTTGCTGTAGTTTCTGTAGGTTGTGAGAGGGGTCGGAGATTCTGCACCAAACGAGTTTGCTGTAGTTTCTGTAGGTAGTGAGAGGGGTCGGAGATTCTGCACCAAACGAGTTTGCTGTAGTTTCTGTAGGTTGTGAGAGGGGTTGGGGAGATTCTGCACCAAACGAGTTTGCTGTAGTTTCTGTAGGTTGTGAGAGGGGTCGGAGATTCTGCACCAAACGAGTTTGCTGTAGTTTCTGTAGGTTGTGAGAGGGGTGAGGTTATTCTGCACCAAACGAGTTTGCTGTAGTTTCTGTAGGTTGTGAGAGGGGTGAGGGTATTCTGCACCAAACGAGTTTGCTGTAGTTTCTGTAGGTTGTGAGAGGGGTGAGGGTATTCTGCACCAAACGAGTTTGCTGTAGTTTCTGTAGGTTGTGAGAGGGGTGAGGGTATTCTGCACCAAACGAGTTTGCTGTAGTTTCTGTAGGTTGTGAGAGGTGTGAGGGGTATTCTGCACCAAACGAGTTTGCTGTAGTTTCTGTAGGTTGTGAGAGGGGTGGGGAGATTCTGCACCAAACGAGTTTGCTGTAGTTTCTGTAGGTTGTGAGAGGGGTGAGGGTATTCTGCACCAAACGAGTTTGCTGTAGTTTCTGTAGGTTGTGAGAGGGGTGGGGGAGATTCTGCACCAAACGAGTTTGCTGTAGTTTCTGTAGGTTGTGAGAGAGGTGAGGGTATTCTGCACCAAACGAGTTTGCTGTAGTTTCTGTAGGTTGTGAGAGGGGTGAGGGTATTCTGCACCAAACGAGTTTGCTGTAGTTTCTGTAGGTTGTGAGAGGGGTGGGGGAGATTCTGCACCAAACGAGTTTGCTGTAGTTTCTGTAGGTTGTGAGAGAGGTGAGGGTATTCTGCACCAAACGAGTTTGCTGTAGTTTCTGTAGGTTGTGAGAGAGGTGAGGGTATTCTGCACCAAACGAGTTTGCTGTAGTTTCTGTAGGTTGTGAGAGGGGTGGGGAGATTCTGCACCAAACGAGTTTGCTGTAGTTTCTGTAGGTTGTGAGAGGGGTGAGGGTATTCTGCACCAAACGAGTTTGCTGTAGTTTCTGTAGGTTGTGAGAGGGGTGGGGGAGATTCTGCACCAAACGAGTTTGCTGTAGTTTCTGTAGGTTGTGAGAGAGGTGAGGGTATTCTGCACCAAACGAGTTTGCTGTAGTTTCTGTAGGTTGTGAGAGGGATGGGGGAATTCTGCACCAAACGTGTTTGCTGTAGTTTCTGTAGGTTGTGAGAGGGGTGCGGAGATTCTGCACCAAACGAGTTTGCTGTAGTTTCTGTAGGTTGTGAGAGGGGTGGGGAGATTCTGCACCAAACGAGTTTGCTGTAGTTTCTGTAGGTTGTGAGAGGGGTCGGAGATTCTGCACCAAACGAGTTTGCTGTAGTTTCTGTAGGTTGTGAGAGGGGTTGGGGAGATTCTGCACCAAACGAGTTTGCTGTAGTTTCTGTAGGTTGTGAGAGGGGTGAGGGTATTCTGCACCAAACGAGTTTGCTGTAGTTTCTGTAGGTTGTGAGAGGGGTGGGGGAGATTCTGAACCAAACGAGTTTGCTGTAGTTTCTGTAGGTTGTGAGAGGGGTGAGGGGTATTCTGCACCAAACGAGTTTGCTGTAGTTTCTGTAGGTTGTGAGAGGGGTGGGGGTATTCCGCACCAATCGAGTTTGCTGTAGTTTCTGTAGGTTGTGAGAGGGGTGAGGGTATTCTGCACCAAACGAGTTTGCTGTAGTTTCTGTAGGTTGTGAGAGGGGGGTGGGGGTATTCTGCACCAAACGAGTTTGCTGTAGTTTCTGTAGGTTGTGAGTGGGGTGAGGGGTATTCTGCACCAAACGAGTTTGCTGTAGTTTCTCTAGGTTGTGAGAGGGGTGAGGGTATTCTGCACCAAACGAGTTTGCTGTGGTTTCTGTAGAGTGTGAGAGGGGTGAGGGTATTCTGCACCAAACGAGTTTGCTGTAGTTTCTCTAGGTTGTGAGAGGGGTGAGGGTATTCTGCACCAAACGAGTTTGCTGTAGTTTCTGTAGGTTGTGAGAGGGGTGAGGGGTATTCTGCACCAAACGAGTTTGCTGTAGTTTCTGTAGGTTGTGAGAGGGGTGGGGGTATTCCGCACCAATCGAGTTTGCTGTAGTTTCTGTAGGTTGTGAGAGGGGTGAGGGTATTCTGCACCAAACGAGTTTGCTGTAGTTTCTGTAGGTTGTGAGAGGGGGGTGGGGGTATTCTGCACCAAACGAGTTTGCTGTAGTTTCTGTAGGTTGTGAGTGGGGTGAGGGGTATTCTGCACCAAACGAGTTTGCTGTAGTTTCTCTAGGTTGTGAGAGGGGTGAGGGTATTCTGCACCAAACGAGTTTGCTGTGGTTTCTGTAGAGTGTGAGAGGGGTGAGGGGTATTCTGCACCAAACAAGTTTGCTGTAGTTTCTGTAGGTTGTGAGAGGGGTGGGGGGTATTCTGCACCAAACGAGTTTGCTGTAGTTTCTGTAGGTTGTGAGAGGGATGAGGGTATTCTGCACCAAATGAGTTTGCTGTAGATTCTGTAGGTTGTGAGAGGTGTGAGGGGTATTCTGCACCAAATGAGTTTGCTGTAGTTTCTGTAGGTTGTGAGAGGGGTGAGGGGTATTCTGAACCAAACGAGTTTGCTGTAGTTTCTGTAGGTTGTGTGAGGGGTGGGGGGATTCTGAACCAAACGAGTTTGCTGTAGTTTCTGTAGGTTGTGAGAGGGGTGAGGGGTATTCTGCACCAAACGAGTTTGCTGTAGTTTCTGTAGGTTGTGTGAGGGGTGGGGGTATTCTGAACCAAACGAGTTTGCTGTAGTTTCTGTAGGTTGTGTGAGGGGTGGGGGTATTCTGCACCAAACGAGTTTGCTGTAGTTTCTGTAGGTTGTGAGAGGGGTGGGGGAGATTCTGCACCAAACGAGTTTGCTGTAGTTTCTGTAGGTTGTGAGAGGAGTGGGGGGTATTCTGAACCAAACGAGTTTGCTGTGGTTACTGTAGGTTGTGAGAGGGATGAGGGGTATTCTGCACCAAACGAGTTTGCTGTAGTTTCTGTAGGTTGTGAGAGGGGTGGGGAGATTCTGCATCAAACGAGTTTGCTGTAGTTTCTGTAGGTTGTGAGAGGGGTGAGGGTATTCTGCACCAAACGAGTTTGCTGTAGTTTCTGTAGGTTGTGAGAGGGGTGGGGGTATTCTGCACTAAACGAGTTTGCTGTAGTTTCTGTAGGTTGTGAGAGGGGTGGGGGGTATTCTGAACCAAACGAGTTTGCTGTAGTTTCTGTAGGTTGTGAGAGGGGTGAGGGGTATTCTGCACCAAACGAGTTTGCTGTAGTTTCTGTAGGTTGTGAGAGGGATGGGGCGATTCTGCACCAAACGAGTTTGCTGTAGTTTCTGTAGGTTGTGAGAGGGGTCGGAGATTCTGCACCAAACGAGTTTGCTGTAGTTTCTGTAGGTTGTGAGAGGGGTTGGGGAGATTCTGCACCAAACGAGTTTGCTGTAGTTTCTGTAGGTTGTGAGAGGGGTCGGAGATTCTGCACCAAACGAGTTTGCTGTAGTTTCTGTAGGTTGTGAGAGGGGTGAGGTTATTCTGCACCAAACGAGTTTGCTGTAGTTTCTGTAGGTTGTGAGAGGGGTGAGGGTATTCTGCACCAAACGAGTTTGCTGTAGTTTCTGTAGGTTGTGAGAGGGGTGAGGGTATTCTGCACCAAACGAGTTTGCTGTAGTTTCTGTAGGTTGTGAGAGGGGTGGGGGAGATTCTGCACCATACGAGTTTGCTGTAGTTTCTGTAGGTTGTGAGTGTGGTGAGGGTATTCTGAAACAAACGAGTTTGCTGTAGTTTCTGTAGGTTGTGAAAGGGGTGGGAGATTCTGCACCAAACGAGTTTGCTGTAGTTTCTGTAGGTTGTGAGAGGGGTGGGGAGATTCTGCACCAAACGAGTTTGCTGTAGTTTCTGTAGGTTGTGAGAGGAGTGAGGGGTATTCTGCACCAAACGAGTTTGCTGTAGTTTCTGTAGGTTGTGAGAGAGGTGAGGGTATTCTGCACCAAACGAGTTTGCTGTAGTTTCTGTAGGTTGTGAGAGGGATGGGGGAATTCTGCACCAAACGTGTTTGCTGTAGTTTCTGTAGGTTGTGAGAGGGGTGGGGGGAATTCTGCACCAAACGTGTTTGCTGTAGTTTCTGTAGGTTGTGAGAGGGGTGGGGGGAATTCTGCACCAAACGAGTTTGCTGTAGTTTCTGTAGGTTGTGAGAGGTGTGGTGAGATTCTGAACCAATCGAGTTTGCTGTAGTTTCTGTAGGTTGTGAGAGAGGTGGGGAGATTCTGCACCAAACGAGTTTGCTGTAGTTTCTGTAGGTTGTGAGAGGGGTGGGGAGATTCTGCACCAAACGAGTTTGCTGTAGTTTCTGTAGGTTGTGAGAGGGTTGAGGTTATTCTGCACCAAACGAGTTTGCTGTAGTTTCTGTAGGTTGTGAGAGGGATGGGGGTATTCTGCACCAAACGAGTTTGCTGTAGTTTTTGTAGGTTGTGAGAATGGTGAGGGGTATTCTGCACCAAACGAGTTTGCTGTAGTTTCTGTAGGTTGTGACAGGGGTGAGGGGTATTCTGCACCAAACGAGTTTGCTGTAGTTTCTGTAGGTTGTGAGAGGGATGGGGGTATTCTGCACCAAACGAGTTTGCTGTAGTTTCTGTAGGTTGTGAGAGGGGTGGGGGGTATTCTGCACCAAACGAGTTTGCTGTAGTTTCTGTAGGTTGTGAGAGGGGTGAGGGGTATTCTGCACCAAACGAGTTTGCTGTAGTTTCTGTAGGTTGTGAGAGGGGTGGGGAGATTCTGCACCAAACGAGTTTGTTGTGGTTTCTGTAGGTTGTGAGAGGGGTGAGGGGATTCTGAAACAAACGAGTTTGCTGTAGTTTCTGTAGGTTGTGAGACGGGTGGGGGGTATTCTGCACCAAACGAGTCTGCTGTAGTTTCTGTAGGTTGTGAGAGGGGTGAGTGTATTCTGCACCAAACGAGTTTGCTGTAGTTTCTGTAGGTTGTGAGAGGGGTGATGGTATTCTGCACGAAACGAGTCTGCTGTAGTTTCTGTAGGTTGTGAGAGGGGTGGGGAGATTCGGCACCAAACGAGTTTGCTGTAGTTTCTGTAGGTTGTGAGAGGGGTGAGGGTATTCTGCACCAAACGAGTTTGCTGTAGTTTCTGTAGGTTGTGAGAGGGAGGGGGAGATTCTGCACCAAACGTGTTTGCTGTAGTTTCTGTAGGTTGTGAGAGGGGTCGGAGATTCTGCACCAAACGAGTTTGCTGTAGTTTCTGTAGGTTGTGAGAGGGGTGGGGGGTATTCTGCACCAAACGAGTTTGCTGTAGTTTCTGTAGGTTGTGAGAGGGGTGATGGTATTCTGCACCAAACGAGTTTGCTGTAGTTTCTGTAGTTTGTGAGAGGGGTGGGGAGATTCTGCACCAAACGAGTTTGCTGTAGTTTCTGTAGGTTGTGAGAGGGGTCGGAGATTCTGCACCAAACGAGTTTGCTGTAGTTTCTGTAGGTAGTGAGAGGGGTCGGAGATTCTGCACCAAACGAGTTTGCTGTAGTTTCTGTAGGTTGTGAGAGGGGTTGGGGAGATTCTGCACCAAACGAGTTTGCTGTAGTTTCTGTAGGTTGTGAGAGGGGTCGGAGATTCTGCACCAAACGAGTTTGCTGTAGTTTCTGTAGGTTGTGAGAGGGGTGAGGTTATTCTGCACCAAACGAGTTTGCTGTAGTTTCTGTAGGTTGTGAGAGGGGTGAGGGTATTCTGCACCAAACGAGTTTGCTGTAGTTTCTGTAGGTTGTGAGAGGGGTGAGGGTATTCTGCACCAAACGAGTTTGCTGTAGTTTCTGTAGGTTGTGAGAGGGGTGAGGGTATTCTGCACCAAACGAGTTTGCTGTAGTTTCTGTAGGTTGTGAGAGGTGTGAGGGGTATTCTGCACCAAACGAGTTTGCTGTAGTTTCTGTAGGTTGTGAGAGGGGTGGGGAGATTCTGCACCAAACGAGTTTGCTGTAGTTTCTGTAGGTTGTGAGAGGGGTGAGGGTATTCTGCACCAAACGAGTTTGCTGTAGTTTCTGTAGGTTGTGAGAGGGGTGGGGGAGATTCTGCACCAAACGAGTTTGCTGTAGTTTCTGTAGGTTGTGAGAGAGGTGAGGGTATTCTGCACCAAACGAGTTTGCTGTAGTTTCTGTAGGTTGTGAGAGGGGTGAGGGTATTCTGCACCAAACGAGTTTGCTGTAGTTTCTGTAGGTTGTGAGAGGGGTGGGGGAGATTCTGCACCAAACGAGTTTGCTGTAGTTTCTGTAGGTTGTGAGAGAGGTGAGGGTATTCTGCACCAAACGAGTTTGCTGTAGTTTCTGTAGGTTGTGAGAGAGGTGAGGGTATTCTGCACCAAACGAGTTTGCTGTAGTTTCTGTAGGTTGTGAGAGGGGTGGGGAGATTCTGCACCAAACGAGTTTGCTGTAGTTTCTGTAGGTTGTGAGAGGGGTGAGGGTATTCTGCACCAAACGAGTTTGCTGTAGTTTCTGTAGGTTGTGAGAGGGGTGGGGGAGATTCTGCACCAAACGAGTTTGCTGTAGTTTCTGTAGGTTGTGAGAGAGGTGAGGGTATTCTGCACCAAACGAGTTTGCTGTAGTTTCTGTAGGTTGTGAGAGGGATGGGGGAATTCTGCACCAAACGTGTTTGCTGTAGTTTCTGTAGGTTGTGAGAGGGGTGCGGAGATTCTGCACCAAACGAGTTTGCTGTAGTTTCTGTAGGTTGTGAGAGGGGTGGGGAGATTCTGCACCAAACGAGTTTGCTGTAGTTTCTGTAGGTTGTGAGAGGGGTCGGAGATTCTGCACCAAACGAGTTTGCTGTAGTTTCTGTAGGTTGTGAGAGGGGTTGGGGAGATTCTGCACCAAACGAGTTTGCTGTAGTTTCTGTAGGTTGTGAGAGGGGTGAGGGTATTCTGCACCAAACGAGTTTGCTGTAGTTTCTGTAGGTTGTGAGAGGGGTGGGGGAGATTCTGAACCAAACGAGTTTGCTGTAGTTTCTGTAGGTTGTGAGAGGGGTGAGGGGTATTCTGCACCAAACGAGTTTGCTGTAGTTTCTGTAGGTTGTGAGAGGGGTGGGGGTATTCCGCACCAATCGAGTTTGCTGTAGTTTCTGTAGGTTGTGAGAGGGGTGAGGGTATTCTGCACCAAACGAGTTTGCTGTAGTTTCTGTAGGTTGTGAGAGGGGGGTGGGGGTATTCTGCACCAAACGAGTTTGCTGTAGTTTCTGTAGGTTGTGAGTGGGGTGAGGGGTATTCTGCACCAAACGAGTTTGCTGTAGTTTCTCTAGGTTGTGAGAGGGGTGAGGGTATTCTGCACCAAACGAGTTTGCTGTGGTTTCTGTAGAGTGTGAGAGGGGTGAGGGTATTCTGCACCAAACGAGTTTGCTGTAGTTTCTCTAGGTTGTGAGAGGGGTGAGGGTATTCTGCACCAAACGAGTTTGCTGTAGTTTCTGTAGGTTGTGAGAGGGGTGAGGGGTATTCTGCACCAAACGAGTTTGCTGTAGTTTCTGTAGGTTGTGAGAGGGGTGGGGGTATTCCGCACCAATCGAGTTTGCTGTAGTTTCTGTAGGTTGTGAGAGGGGTGAGGGTATTCTGCACCAAACGAGTTTGCTGTAGTTTCTGTAGGTTGTGAGAGGGGGTGGGGGTATTCTGCACCAAACGAGTTTGCTGTAGTTTCTGTAGGTTGTGAGTGGGGTGAGGGGTATTCTGCACCAAACGAGTTTGCTGTAGTTTCTCTAGGTTGTGAGAGGGGTGAGGGTATTCTGCACCAAACGAGTTTGCTGTGGTTTCTGTAGAGTGTGAGAGGGGTGAGGGGTATTCTGCACCAAACAAGTTTGCTGTAGTTTCTGTAGGTTGTGAGAGGGGTGGGGGGTATTCTGCACCAAACGAGTTTGCTGTAGTTTCTGTAGGTTGTGAGAGGGATGAGGGTATTCTGCACCAAATGAGTTTGCTGTAGATTCTGTAGGTTGTGAGAGGTGTGAGGGGTATTCTGCACCAAATGAGTTTGCTGTAGTTTCTGTAGGTTGTGAGAGGGGTGAGGGGTATTCTGAACCAAACGAGTTTGCTGTAGTTTCTGTAGGTTGTGTGAGGGGTGGGGGGATTCTGAACCAAACGAGTTTGCTGTAGTTTCTGTAGGTTGTGAGAGGGGTGAGGGGTATTCTGCACCAAACGAGTTTGCTGTAGTTTCTGTAGGTTGTGTGAGGGGTGGGGGTATTCTGAACCAAACGAGTTTGCTGTAGTTTCTGTAGGTTGTGTGAGGGGTGGGGGTATTCTGCACCAAACGAGTTTGCTGTAGTTTCTGTAGGTTGTGAGAGGGGTGGGGGAGATTCTGCACCAAACGAGTTTGCTGTAGTTTCTGTAGGTTGTGAGAGGAGTGGGGGGTATTCTGAACCAAACGAGTTTGCTGTGGTTACTGTAGGTTGTGAGAGGGATGAGGGGTATTCTGCACCAAACGAGTTTGCTGTAGTTTCTGTAGGTTGTGAGAGGGGTGGGGAGATTCTGCATCAAACGAGTTTGCTGTAGTTTCTGTAGGTTGTGAGAGGGGTGAGGGTATTCTGCACCAAACGAGTTTGCTGTAGTTTCTGTAGGTTGTGAGAGGGGTGGGGGTATTCTGCACTAAACGAGTTTGCTGTAGTTTCTGTAGGTTGTGAGAGGGGTGGGGGGTATTCTGAACCAAACGAGTTTGCTGTAGTTTCTGTAGGTTGTGAGAGGGGTGAGGGGTATTCTGCACCAAACGAGTTTGCTGTAGTTTCTGTAGGTTGTGAGAGGGATGGGGCGATTCTGCACCAAACGAGTTTGCTGTAGTTTCTGTAGGTTGTGAGAGGGGTCGGAGATTCTGCACCAAACGAGTTTGCTGTAGTTTCTGTAGGTTGTGAGAGGGGTTGGGGAGATTCTGCACCAAACGAGTTTGCTGTAGTTTCTGTAGGTTGTGAGAGGGGTCGGAGATTCTGCACCAAACGAGTTTGCTGTAGTTTCTGTAGGTTGTGAGAGGGGTGAGGTTATTCTGCACCAAACGAGTTTGCTGTAGTTTCTGTAGGTTGTGAGAGGGGTGAGGGTATTCTGCACCAAACGAGTTTGCTGTAGTTTCTGTAGGTTGTGAGAGGGGTGAGGGTATTCTGCACCAAACGAGTTTGCTGTAGTTTCTGTAGGTTGTGAGAGGGGTGGGGGAGATTCTGCACCATACGAGTTTGCTGTAGTTTCTGTAGGTTGTGAGTGTGGTGAGGGTATTCTGAAACAAACGAGTTTGCTGTAGTTTCTGTAGGTTGTGAAAGGGGTGGGAGATTCTGCACCAAACGAGTTTGCTGTAGTTTCTGTAGGTTGTGAGAGGGGTGGGGAGATTCTGCACCAAACGAGTTTGCTGTAGTTTCTGTAGGTTGTGAGAGGAGTGAGGGGTATTCTGCACCAAACGAGTTTGCTGTAGTTTCTGTAGGTTGTGAGAGAGGTGAGGGTATTCTGCACCAAACGAGTTTGCTGTAGTTTCTGTAGGTTGTGAGAGGGATGGGGGAATTCTGCACCAAACGTGTTTGCTGTAGTTTCTGTAGGTTGTGAGAGGGGTGGGGGGAATTCTGCACCAAACGTGTTTGCTGTAGTTTCTGTAGGTTGTGAGAGGGGTGGGGGGAATTCTGCACCAAACGAGTTTGCTGTAGTTTCTGTAGGTTGTGAGAGGGGTGGGGGTATTCTGCACCAAACGAGTTTGCTGTAGTTTCTGTAGGTTGTGAGAGGGGTGGGGAGATTCTGCACCAAACGAGTTTGCTGTAGTTTCTGTAGGTTGTGAGAGGGGTGAGGTTATTCTGCACCAAACGAGTTGCTGTAGTTTCTGTAGGTTGTGAGAGGGATGGGGGAATTCTGCACCAAACGTGTTTGCTGTAGTTTCTGTAGGTTGTGAGAGGGGTGGGGGGAATTCTGCACCAAATGAGTTTGCTGTAGTTTCTGTAGGTTGTGAGAGGGGTGAGGGTATTCTGCACCAAACGAGTTTGCTGTAGTTTCTGTAGGTTGTGAGAGGGGTGCGGAGATTCTGCACCAAACGAGTTTGCTGTAGTTTCTGTAGGTTGTGAGAGGGGTGGGGAGATTCTGCACCAAACGAGTTTGCTGTAGTTTCTGTAGGTTGTGAGAGGGGTCGGAGATTCTGCACCAAACGAGTTTGCTGTAGTTTCTGTAGGTTGTGAGAGGGGTTGGGGAGATTCTGCACCAAACGAGTTTGCTGTAGTTTCTGTAGGTTGTGAGAGGGGTGGGGGGTATTCTGCACCAAACGAGTTTGCTGTAGTTTCTGTAGGTTGTGAGAGGGGTGAGGGTATTCTGCACCAAACGAGTTTGCTGTAATTTCTGTAGGTTGTGAGAGGGGTGGGGGAGATTCTGAACCAAACGAGTTTGCTGTAGTTTCTGTAGGTTGTGAGAGGGGTGAGGGGTATTCTGCACCAAACGAGTTTGCTGTAGTTTCTGTAGGTTGTGAGAGGGGTGGGGGTATTCCGCACCAATCGAGTTTGCTGTAGTTTCTGTAGGTTGTGAGAGGGGGGTGGGGGTATTCTGCACCAAACGAGTTTGCTGTAGTTTCTGTAGGTTGTGAGAGGGGGGTGGGGGTATTCTGCACCAAACGAGTTTGCTGTAGTTTCTGTAGGTTGTGAGTGGGGTGAGGGGTATTCTGCACCAAACGAGTTTGCTGTAGTTTCTCTAGGTTGTGAGAGGGGTGAGGGTATTCTGCACCAAACGAGTTTGCTGTGGTTTCTGTAGAGTGTGAGAGGGGTGGGGGTATTCTGCACCAAACAAGTTTGCTGTAGTTTCTGTAGGTTGTGAGAGGGGTGGGGAGATTCTGCACCAAACGAGTTTGCTGTAGTTTCTGTAGGTTGTGAGAGGGGTGGGGAGATTCTGTACCAAACGAGTTTGCTGTAGTTTCTGTAGGTTGTGAGAGGGGTGGGGGAGATTCTGCACCAAACGAGTTTGTTGTAGTTTCTGTAGGTTGTGAGAGGGGTGGGGGAGATTCTGCACCAAACGAGTTTGCTGTAGTTTCTGTAGGTTGTGAGAGGGGTGAGGGTATTCTGCACCAAATGAGTTTGCTGTAGTTTATGTAGGTTGTGACAGGGGTGGGGGGAATTCTGCACCAAACGAGTTTGCTGTAGTTTCTGTAGGTTGTGAGAGGGGTGGGTGTATTTTGCACCAAACGAGTTTGCTGTAGATTCTGTAGGTTGTGAGAGAGGTGGGGAGATTCTGCACCAAACGAGTTTGCTGTAGTTTCTGTAGGTTGTGAGAGGGGTGGGGAGATTCTGCACCAAACGAGTTTGCTGTAGTTTCTGTAGGTTGTGAGAGGGGTGGGGGGTATTCTGCACCAAACGAGTCTGCTGTAGTTTCTGTAGGTTGTGAGAGGGGTGAGGGGTATTCTGAACCAAACGAGTTTGCTGTAGTTTCTGTAGGTTGTGAGAGGGGTGAGGGGTATTCTGCACCAAACAAGTTTGCTGTAGTTTCTGTAGGTAGTGAGAGGGGTGATGGTATTCTGCACCAAACGAGTTTGCTGTAGTTTCTGTAGGTTGTGAGAGGGGTCGTAGATTCTGCACCAAACGAGTTTGCTGTAGTTTCTGTAGGTTGTGAGAGGGGTGGGGGAGATTCTGCACCAAACGAGTTTGCTGTAGTTTCTGTAGGTTGTGAGAGGGGTCGGAGATTCTGCACCAAACGAGTTTGCTGTAGTTTCTGTAGGTTGTGAGAGGGATGGGGGTATTCTGCACCAAACGAGTTTGCTGTAGTTTTTGTAGGTTGTGAGAATGGTGAGGGGTATTCTGCACCAAACGAGTTTGCTGTAGTTTCTGTAGGTTGTGAGAGGGGTGGGGAGATTCTGCACCAAACGAGTTTGCTGTAGTTTCTGTAGGTTGTGAGAGGGATGGGGGTATTCTGCACCAAACGAGTTTGCTGTAGTTTCTGTAGGTTGTGAGAGGGGTGGGGGGTATTCTGCACCAAACGAGTTTGCTGTAGTTTCTGTAGGTTGTGAGAGGGGTGAGGGGTATTCTGCACCAAACGAGTTTGCTGTAGTTTCTGTAGGTTGTGAGAGGGGTGGGGAGATTCTGCACCAAACGAGTTTGTTGTGGTTTCTGTAGGTTGTGAGAGGGGTGAGGGGATTCTGAAACAAACGAGTTTGCTGTAGTTTCTGTAGGTTGTGAGACGGGTGGGGGGTATTCTGCACCAAACGAGTCTGCTGTAGTTTCTGTAGGTTGTGAGAGGGGTGAGTGTATTCTGCACCAAACGAGTTTGCTGTAGTTTCTGTAGGTTGTGAGAGGGGTGATGGTATTCTGCACGAAACGAGTCTGCTGTAGTTTCTGTAGGTTGTGAGAGGGGTGGGGAGATTCGGCACCAAACGAGTTTGCTGTAGTTTCTGTAGGTTGTGAGAGGGGTGAGGGTATTCTGCACCAAACGAGTTTGCTGTAGTTTCTGTAGGTTGTGAGAGGGAGGGGGAGATTCTGCACCAAACGTGTTTGCTGTAGTTTCTGTAGGTTGTGAGAGGGGTCGGAGATTCTGCACCAAACGAGTTTGCTGTAGTTTCTGTAGGTTGTGAGAGGGGTGGGGGGTATTCTGCACCAAACGAGTTTGCTGTAGTTTCTGTAGGTTGTGAGAGGGGTGATGGTATTCTGCACCAAACGAGTTTGCTGTAGTTTCTGTAGTTTGTGAGAGGGGTGGGGAGATTCTGCACCAAACGAGTTTGCTGTAGTTTCTGTAGGTTGTGAGAGGGGTCGGAGATTCTGCACCAAACGAGTTTGCTGTAGTTTCTGTAGGTAGTGAGAGGGGTCGGAGATTCTGCACCAAACGAGTTTGCTGTAGTTTCTGTAGGTTGTGAGAGGGGTTGGGGAGATTCTGCACCAAACGAGTTTGCTGTAGTTTCTGTAGGTTGTGAGAGGGGTCGGAGATTCTGCACCAAACGAGTTTGCTGTAGTTTCTGTAGGTTGTGAGAGGGGTGAGGTTATTCTGCACCAAACGAGTTTGCTGTAGTTTCTGTAGGTTGTGAGAGGGGTGAGGGTATTCTGCACCAAACGAGTTTGCTGTAGTTTCTGTAGGTTGTGAGAGGGGTGAGGGTATTCTGCACCAAACGAGTTTGCTGTAGTTTCTGTAGGTTGTGAGAGGGGTGAGGGTATTCTGCACCAAACGAGTTTGCTGTAGTTTCTGTAGGTTGTGAGAGGTGTGAGGGGTATTCTGCACCAAACGAGTTTGCTGTAGTTTCTGTAGGTTGTGAGAGGGGTGGGGAGATTCTGCACCAAACGAGTTTGCTGTAGTTTCTGTAGGTTGTGAGAGGGGTGAGGGTATTCTGCACCAAACGAGTTTGCTGTAGTTTCTGTAGGTTGTGAGAGGGGTGGGGGAGATTCTGCACCAAACGAGTTTGCTGTAGTTTCTGTAGGTTGTGAGAGAGGTGAGGGTATTCTGCACCAAACGAGTTTGCTGTAGTTTCTGTAGGTTGTGAGAGGGGTGAGGGTATTCTGCACCAAACGAGTTTGCTGTAGTTTCTGTAGGTTGTGAGAGGGGTGGGGGAGATTCTGCACCAAACGAGTTTGCTGTAGTTTCTGTAGGTTGTGAGAGAGGTGAGGGTATTCTGCACCAAACGAGTTTGCTGTAGTTTCTGTAGGTTGTGAGAGAGGTGAGGGTATTCTGCACCAAACGAGTTTGCTGTAGTTTCTGTAGGTTGTGAGAGGGGTGGGGAGATTCTGCACCAAACGAGTTTGCTGTAGTTTCTGTAGGTTGTGAGAGGGGTGAGGGTATTCTGCACCAAACGAGTTTGCTGTAGTTTCTGTAGGTTGTGAGAGGGGTGGGGGAGATTCTGCACCAAACGAGTTTGCTGTAGTTTCTGTAGGTTGTGAGAGAGGTGAGGGTATTCTGCACCAAACGAGTTTGCTGTAGTTTCTGTAGGTTGTGAGAGGGATGGGGGAATTCTGCACCAAACGTGTTTGCTGTAGTTTCTGTAGGTTGTGAGAGGGGTGCGGAGATTCTGCACCAAACGAGTTTGCTGTAGTTTCTGTAGGTTGTGAGAGGGGTGGGGAGATTCTGCACCAAACGAGTTTGCTGTAGTTTCTGTAGGTTGTGAGAGGGGTCGGAGATTCTGCACCAAACGAGTTTGCTGTAGTTTCTGTAGGTTGTGAGAGGGGTTGGGGAGATTCTGCACCAAACGAGTTTGCTGTAGTTTCTGTAGGTTGTGAGAGGGGTGAGGGTATTCTGCACCAAACGAGTTTGCTGTAGTTTCTGTAGGTTGTGAGAGGGGTGGGGGAGATTCTGAACCAAACGAGTTTGCTGTAGTTTCTGTAGGTTGTGAGAGGGGTGAGGGGTATTCTGCACCAAACGAGTTTGCTGTAGTTTCTGTAGGTTGTGAGAGGGGTGGGGGTATTCCGCACCAATCGAGTTTGCTGTAGTTTCTGTAGGTTGTGAGAGGGGTGAGGGTATTCTGCACCAAACGAGTTTGCTGTAGTTTCTGTAGGTTGTGAGAGGGGGGTGGGGGTATTCTGCACCAAACGAGTTTGCTGTAGTTTCTGTAGGTTGTGAGTGGGGTGAGGGGTATTCTGCACCAAACGAGTTTGCTGTAGTTTCTCTAGGTTGTGAGAGGGGTGAGGGTATTCTGCACCAAACGAGTTTGCTGTGGTTTCTGTAGAGTGTGAGAGGGGTGAGGGTATTCTGCACCAAACGAGTTTGCTGTAGTTTCTCTAGGTTGTGAGAGGGTTGAGGGTATTCTGCACCAAACGAGTTTGCTGTAGTTTCTGTAGGTTGTGAGAGGGGTGAGGGGTATTCTGCACCAAACGAGTTTGCTGTAGTTTCTGTAGGTTGTGAGAGGGGTGGGGGTATTCCGCACCAATCGAGTTTGCTGTAGTTTCTGTAGGTTGTGAGAGGGGTGAGGGTATTCTGCACCAAACGAGTTTGCTGTAGTTTCTGTAGGTTGTGAGAGGGGGGTGGGGGTATTCTGCACCAAACGAGTTTGCTGTAGTTTCTGTAGGTTGTGAGTGGGGTGAGGGGTATTCTGCACCAAACGAGTTTGCTGTAGTTTCTCTAGGTTGTGAGAGGGGTGAGGGTATTCTGCACCAAACGAGTTTGCTGTGGTTTCTGTAGAGTGTGAGAGGGGTGAGGGGTATTCTGCACCAAACAAGTTTGCTGTAGTTTCTGTAGGTTGTGAGAGGGGTGGGGGGTATTCTGCACCAAACGAGTTTGCTGTAGTTTCTGTAGGTTGTGAGAGGGATGAGGGTATTCTGCACCAAATGAGTTTGCTGTAGATTCTGTAGGTTGTGAGAGGTGTGAGGGGTATTCTGCACCAAATGAGTTTGCTGTAGTTTCTGTAGGTTGTGAGAGGGGTGAGGGGTATTCTGAACCAAACGAGTTTGCTGTAGTTTCTGTAGGTTGTGTGAGGGGTGGGGGGATTCTGAACCAAACGAGTTTGCTGTAGTTTCTGTAGGTTGTGAGAGGGGTGAGGGGTATTCTGCACCAAACGAGTTTGCTGTAGTTTCTGTAGGTTGTGTGAGGGGTGGGGGTATTCTGAACCAAACGAGTTTGCTGTAGTTTCTGTAGGTTGTGTGAGGGGTGGGGGTATTCTGCACCAAACGAGTTTGCTGTAGTTTCTGTAGGTTGTGAGAGGGGTGGGGGAGATTCTGCACCAAACGAGTTTGCTGTAGTTTCTGTAGGTTGTGAGAGGAGTGGGGGGTATTCTGAACCAAACGAGTTTGCTGTGGTTACTGTAGGTTGTGAGAGGGATGAGGGGTATTCTGCACCAAACGAGTTTGCTGTAGTTTCTGTAGGTTGTGAGAGGGGTGGGGAGATTCTGCATCAAACGAGTTTGCTGTAGTTTCTGTAGGTTGTGAGAGGGGTGAGGGTATTCTGCACCAAACGAGTTTGCTGTAGTTTCTGTAGGTTGTGAGAGGGGTGGGGGTATTCTGCACTAAACGAGTTTGCTGTAGTTTCTGTAGGTTGTGAGAGGGGTGGGGGGTATTCTGAACCAAACGAGTTTGCTGTAGTTTCTGTAGGTTGTGAGAGGGGTGAGGGGTATTCTGCACCAAACGAGTTTGCTGTAGTTTCTGTAGGTTGTGAGAGGGATGGGGCGATTCTGCACCAAACGAGTTTGCTGTAGTTTCTGTAGGTTGTGAGAGGGGTCGGAGATTCTGCACCAAACGAGTTTGCTGTAGTTTCTGTAGGTTGTGAGAGGGGTTGGGGAGATTCTGCACCAAACGAGTTTGCTGTAGTTTCTGTAGGTTGTGAGAGGGGTCGGAGATTCTGCACCAAACGAGTTTGCTGTAGTTTCTGTAGGTTGTGAGAGGGGTGAGGTTATTCTGCACCAAACGAGTTTGCTGTAGTTTCTGTAGGTTGTGAGAGGGGTGAGGGTATTCTGCACCAAACGAGTTTGCTGTAGTTTCTGTAGGTTGTGAGAGGGGTGAGGGTATTCTGCACCAAACGAGTTTGCTGTAGTTTCTGTAGGTTGTGAGAGGGGTGGGGGAGATTCTGCACCATACGAGTTTGCTGTAGTTTCTGTAGGTTGTGAGTGTGGTGAGGGTATTCTGAAACAAACGAGTTTGCTGTAGTTTCTGTAGGTTGTGAAAGGGGTGGGAGATTCTGCACCAAACGAGTTTGCTGTAGTTTCTGTAGGTTGTGAGAGGGGTGGGGAGATTCTGCACCAAACGAGTTTGCTGTAGTTTCTGTAGGTTGTGAGAGGAGTGAGGGGTATTCTGCACCAAACGAGTTTGCTGTAGTTTCTGTAGGTTGTGAGAGAGGTGAGGGTATTCTGCACCAAACGAGTTTGCTGTAGTTTCTGTAGGTTGTGAGAGGGATGGGGGAATTCTGCACCAAACGTGTTTGCTGTAGTTTCTGTAGGTTGTGAGAGGGGTGGGGGGAATTCTGCACCAAACGTGTTTGCTGTAGTTTCTGTAGGTTGTGAGAGGGGTGGGGGGAATTCTGCACCAAACGAGTTTGCTGTAGTTTCTGTAGGTTGTGAGAGGGGTGGGGGTATTCTGCACCAAACGAGTTTGCTGTAGTTTCTGTAGGTTGTGAGAGGGGTGGGGAGATTCTGCACCAAACGAGTTTGCTGTAGTTTCTGTAGGTTGTGAGAGGGGTGAGGTTATTCTGCACCAAACGAGTTTGCTGTAGTTTCTGTAGGTTGTGAGAGGGATGGGGGAATTCTGCACCAAACGTGTTTGCTGTAGTTTCTGTAGGTTGTGAGAGGGGTGGGGGGAATTCTGCACCAAATGAGTTTGCTGTAGTTTCTGTAGGTTGTGAGAGGGGTGAGGGTATTCTGCACCAAACGAGTTTGCTGTAGTTTCTGTAGGTTGTGAGAGGGGTGCGGAGATTCTGCACCAAACGAGTTTGCTGTAGTTTCTGTAGGTTGTGAGAGGGGTGGGGAGATTCTGCACCAAACGAGTTTGCTGTAGTTTCTGTAGGTTGTGAGAGGGGTCGGAGATTCTGCACCAAACGAGTTTGCTGTAGTTTCTGTAGGTTGTGAGAGGGGTTGGGGAGATTCTGCACCAAACGAGTTTGCTGTAGTTTCTGTAGGTTGTGAGAGGGGTGGGGGGTATTCTGCACCAAACGAGTTTGCTGTAGTTTCTGTAGGTTGTGAGAGGGGTGAGGGTATTCTGCACCAAACGAGTTTGCTGTAGTTTCTGTAGGTTGTGAGAGGGGTGGGGGAGATTCTGAACCAAACGAGTTTGCTGTAGTTTCTGTAGGTTGTGAGAGGGGTGAGGGGTATTCTGCACCAAACGAGTTTGCTGTAGTTTCTGTAGGTTGTGAGAGGGGTGGGGGTATTCCGCACCAATCGAGTTTGCTGTAGTTTCTGTAGGTTGTGAGAGGGGGGTGGGGGTATTCTGCACCAAACGAGTTTGCTGTAGTTTCTGTAGGTTGTGAGAGGGGGGTGGGGGTATTCTGCACCAAACGAGTTTGCTGTAGTTTCTGTAGGTTGTGAGTGGGGTGAGGGGTATTCTGCACCAAACGAGTTTGCTGTAGTTTCTCTAGGTTGTGAGAGGGGTGAGGGTATTCTGCACCAAACGAGTTTGCTGTGGTTTCTGTAGAGTGTGAGAGGGGTGGGGGTATTCTGCACCAAACAAGTTTGCTGTAGTTTCTGTAGGTTGTGAGAGGGGTGGGGAGATTCTGCACCAAACGAGTTTGCTGTAGTTTCTGTAGGTTGTGAGAGGGGTGGGGAGATTCTGTACCAAACGAGTTTGCTGTAGTTTCTGTAGGTTGTGAGAGGGGTGGGGGAGATTCTGCACCAAACGAGTTTGTTGTAGTTTCTGTAGGTTGTGAGAGGGGTGGGGGAGATTCTGCACCAAACGAGTTTGCTGTAGTTTCTGTAGGTTGTGAGAGGGGTGAGGGTATTCTGCACCAAATGAGTTTGCTGTAGTTTATGTAGGTTGTGACAGGGGTGGGGGGAATTCTGCACCAAACGAGTTTGCTGTAGTTTCTGTAGGTTGTGAGAGGGGTGGGTGTATTCTGCACCAAACGAGTTTGCTGTAGATTCTGTAGGTTGTGAGAGAGGTGGGGAGATTCTGCACCAAACGAGTTTGCTGTAGTTTCTGTAGGTTGTGAGAGGGGTGGGGAGATTCTGCACCAAACGAGTTTGCTGTAGTTTCTGTAGGTTGTGAGAGGGGTGGGGGGTATTCTGCACCAAACGAGTCTGCTGTAGTTTCTGTAGGTTGTGAGAGGGGTGAGGGGTATTCTGAACCAAACGAGTTTGCTGTAGTTTCTGTAGGTTGTGAGAGGGGTGAGGGGTATTCTGCACCAAACAAGTTTGCTGTAGTTTCTGTAGGTAGTGAGAGGGGTGATGGTATTCTGCACCAAACGAGTTTGCTGTAGTTTCTGTAGGTTGTGAGAGGGGTCGTAGATTCTGCACCAAACGAGTTTGCTGTAGTTTCTGTAGGTTGTGAGAGGGGTGGGGGAGATTCTGCACCAAACGAGTTTGCTGTAGTTTCTGTAGGTTGTGAGAGGGGTCGGAGATTCTGCACCAAACGAGTTTGCTGTAGTTTCTGTAGGTTGTGAGAGGGGTGGGGGAGATTCTGCACCAAACGAGTTTGCTGTAGTTTCTGTAGGTTGTGAGAGGGGTGGGGGTATTCTGCACCAAACGAGTTTGCTGTAGTTTCTGTAGGTTGTGAGAGGGGTGGGGGAGATTCTGCACCAAACGAGTTTGCTGTAGTTTCTGTAGGTTGTGAGAGGGGTGGGGGAGATTCTGCACCAAACGAGTTTGCTGTAGTTTCTGTAGGTTGTGAGAGGGGTGGGGGGTATTCTGCACCAAACGAGTTTGCTGTAGTTTCTGTAGGTTGTGAGAGGGGTGGGGGAGATTCTGCACCAAACGAGTTTGCTGTAGTTTCTGTAGGTTGTGAGAGGGGTCGGAGATTCTGCACCAAACGAGTTTGCTGTAGTTTCTGTAGGTTGTGAGAGGGGTGGGGGGAGATTCTGCACCAAACGAGTTTGCTGTAGTTTCTGTAGGTTGTGAGAGGGGTGGGGGAGATTCTGCACCAAACGAGTTTGCTGTAGTTTCTGTTGCTTGTGAGAGGGGTGGGGAGATTCTGCACCAAACGAGTTTGCTGTAGTTTCTGTAGGTTGTGAGAGGGGTGAGGGTATTCTGCACCAAACGAGTTTGCTGTAGTTTCTGTAGGTTGTGAGAGGGGTGAGGGGTATTCTGCACCAAACGAGTTTGCTGTAGTTTCTGTAGGTTGTGAGAGGGGTGAGCGGTATTCTGCACCAAACGAGTTTGCTGTAGTTTCTGTAGGTTGTGAGAGGGGTGGGGAGAGATTCTGCACCAAACGAGTTTGCTGTAGTTTCTGTAGGTTGTGTGAGGGGTGGGGGTATTCTGAACCAAACGAGTTTGCTGTGGTTTCTGTAGGTTGTGAGAGGGGTGAGCGGTATTCTGCACCAAACGAGTTTGCTGTAGTTTCTGTAGGTAGTGAGAGGGGTGAGGGGATTCTGAACCAAACGAGTTTGCTGTGTTTTCTGTAGGTTGTGAGAGGGGTGGGGAGATTCTGCACCAAAAGAGTTTGCTGTAGTTTCTGTAGGTTGTGATAGGGGTGAGGGTATTCTGCACCAAACGAGTTTGCTGTAGTTTCTGTAGGTAGTGAGAGGGGTGGGGGTATTCTGCACCAAACGAGTTTGCTGTGGTTTCTGTAGGTTGTGAGAGGGGTGAGGGGTATTCTGCACCAAACGAGTTTGCTGTAGTTTCTGTAGGTTGTAAGAGGGGTGAGGGTATTCTGCACCAAACGAGTTTGCTGTAGTTTCTGTAGGTTGTGAGAGGGGTGAGGGGATTCTGCACCAAACCAGTTTGCTGTAGTTTCTGTAGGTTGTGTGAGGGTGAGGGGTATTCTGAACCAAACGAGTTTGCTGTAGTTTCTGTAGGTTGTGAGAGGGGTGAGGGTATTCTGCACCAAACGAGTTTGCTGTAGTTTCTGTAGGTTGTGAGAGGAGTGGGGGGTATTCTGCACCAAACGAGTTTGCTGTAGTTTCTGTAGGTTGTGAGAGAGGTGAGGTTATTCTGCACCAAACGAGTTTGCTGTAGTTTCTGTAGGTTGTGAGAGGGGTGGGAGATTCTGCACCAAACGAGTTTGCTGTAGTTTCTGTAGGTTGTGAGAGGGGTGAGGGTATTCTGCACCAAACGAGTTTGCTGTAGTTTCTGTAGGTTGTGAGAGGGGTGGGAGATTCTGAACCAAACGAGTTTGCTGTAGTTTCTGTAGGTTGTGAGAGGGGTGGGAGATTCTGCACCAAACGAGTTTGCTGTAGTTTCTGTAGGTTGTGAGAGGGGTGAGGTTATTCTGCACCAAACGAGTTTGCTGTAGTTTCTGTAGGTTGTGAGAGGGGTGGGGAGATTCTGCACCAAACGAGTTTGCTGTAGTTTCTGTAGGTTGTGAGAGGGGTGGGGAGATTCTGCACCAAACGAGTTTGCTGTAGTTTCTGTAGGTTGTGAGAGGGGAGGGGGAGATTCTGCACCAAACGAGTTTGCTGTAGTTTCTGTAGGTTGTGAGAGGGGTGAGGTTATTCTGCACCAAACGAGTTTGCTGTAGTTTCTGTAGGTTGTGAGAGGGGTGAGGGGTATTCTGCACCAAACGAGTTTGCTGTAGTTTCTGTAGGTTGTGAGAGGGGTGGGGAGATTCTGTACCAAACGAGTTTGCTGTAGTGTCTGTAGGTTGTGAGAGGGGTGAGGTTATTCTGCACCAAACGAGTTTGCTGTAGTTTCTGTAGGTTGTGAGAGGGGTGGGGAGATTCTGCACCAAACGAGTTTGCTGTAGTTTCTGTAGGTTGTGAGAGGGGTGGGGGGTATTCTACACCAAACGAGTTTGCTGTAGTTTCTGTAGGTTGTGAGAGGGGTGGGGAGATTCTGCACCAAACGAGTTTGCTGTAGTTTCTGTAGGTTGTGAGAGGGGTGAGGGAGATTCTGCACCAAACGAGTTTGCTGTAGTTTCTGTAGGTTGTGAGAGGGGTGGGGAGATTCTGCACCAAACGAGTTTGCTGTAGTTTCTGTAGGTTGTGAGAGGGGTGGGGAGATTCTGCACCAAACGAGTTTGCTGTAGTTTCTGTAGGTTGTGAGAGGGTTGGGGGTATTCTGCACCAAACGAGTTTGCTGTAGTTTCTGTAGGTTGTGAGAGGGGTGAGGGTATTCTGCACCAAACGAGTTTGCTGTAATTTCTGTAGGTTGTGAGAGGGGTGGGGAGATTCTGCACCAAACGAGTTTGCTGTAGTTTCTGTAGGTTGTGAGAGGTGAGGGGTATTCTGAACCAAACGAGTTTGCTGTAGTTTCTGTAGGTTGTGAGAGGGGTGGGGAGATTCTGCACCAAACGAGTTTGCTGTAGTTTCTGTAGGTTGTGAGAGGGATGGGGAGATTCTGCACCAAACGAGTTTGCTGTAGTTTCTGTAGGTTGTGAGAGGGATGGGGAGATTCTGCACCAAACGAGTTTGCTGTTGTTTCTGTAGGTTGTGAGAGGGGTGGGGAGATTCTGCACCAAACGAGTTTGCTGTAGTTTCTGTAGGTTGTGAGAGGGGTGGGGAGATTCTGCACCAAACGAGTTTGCTGTAGTTTCTGTAGGTTGTGAGAGGGGTGGGGAGATTCTGCACCAAACGAGTTTGCTGTAGTTTCTGTAGGTTGTGAGAGGGGTGGGGAGATTCTGCACCAAACGAGTTTGCTGTAGTTTCTGTCGGTTGTGAGAGGGGTGGTGGGTATTCTGTACCAAACGAGTTTGCTGTAGTTTCTGTAGGTTGTGAGAGGGGTGGGGGGTATTCTGTACCAAACGAGTTTGCTTTAGTTTCTGTAGGTTGTGAGAGGGGTGGGGGGTATTCTGTACCAAACGAGTTTGCTGTAGTTTCTGTAGGTTGTGAGAGGGGTGGGGGGTATTCTGTACCAAACGAGTTTGCTTTAGTTTCTGTAGGTTGTGAGAGGGGTGGGGAGATTCTGCACCAAACGAGTTTGCTGTAGTTTCTGTAGGTTGTGAGAGGGGTGGGGGAGATTCTGCACCAAACGAGTTTGCTGTTGTTTCTGTAGGTTGTGAGAGGGGTGGGGAGATTCTGCACCAAACGAGTTTGCTGTAGTTTCTGTAGGTTGTGAGAGGGGTGGGGAGATTCTGCACCAAACGAGTTTGCTGTAGTTTCTGTAGGTTGTGAGAGGGGTGGGGAGATTCTGCACCAAACGA
This sequence comes from Hemitrygon akajei, assembly GCF_048418815.1. Lineage (NCBI taxonomy): Eukaryota > Metazoa > Chordata > Chondrichthyes > Myliobatiformes > Dasyatidae > Hemitrygon > Hemitrygon akajei. The sequence continues at coordinate 56,336,252 of NC_133149.1, forward strand.
GTTTGCTGTAGTTTCTGTAGGTTGTGAGAGGGGTGGGGAGATTCTGCACCAAACGAGTTTGCTGTAGTTTCTGTCGGTTGTGAGAGGGGTGGTGGGTATTCTGTACCAAACGAGTTTGCTGTAGTTTCTGTAGGTTGTGAGAGGGGTGGGGGGTATTCTGTACCAAACGAGTTTGCTTTAGTTTCTGTAGGTTGTGAGAGGGGTGGGGAGATTCTGCACCAAACGAGTTTGCTGTAGTTTCTGTGGGTTGTGAGAGGGGTGGGGGGTATTCTGTACCAAACGAGTTTGCTTTAGTTTCTGTAGGTTGTGAGAGGGGTGGGGGGTATTCTGTACCAAACGAGTTTGCTGTAGTTTCTGTAGGTTTTGAGAGGGGTGGGGGGTATTCTGTACCAAACGAGTTTGCTTTAGTTTCTGTAGGTTGTGAGAGGGGTGGGGAGATTCTGCACCAAACGAGTTTGCTGTAGTTTCTGTAGGTTGTGAGTGGGGTGGGGAGATTCTGCACCAAACGAGTTTGCTGTAGTTTCTGTAGGTTGTGAGAGGGGTGGGGAGATTCTGCACCAAACGAGTTTGCTGTAGTTTCTGTAGGTTGTGAGAGGGGTGGGGAGATTCTGCACCAAACGAGTTTGCTGTAGTTTCTGTAGGTTGTGAGAGGGGTGGGGAGATTCTGCACCAAACGAGTTTGCTGTAGTTTCTGTAGGTTGTGAGAGGGGTGATGGTATTCCGCACCAAACGAGTTTGCTGTAGTTTCTGTAGGTTGTGAGAGGGGTGGGGAGATTCTGCACCAAACGAGTTTGCTGTAGTTTCTGTAGGTTGTGAGAGGGGTGGGGAGATTCTGCACCAAACGAGTTTGCTGTAGTTTCTGTAGGTTGTGAGAGGGGTGAGCGGTATTCTGCACCAAACGAGTTTGCTGTAGTTTCTGTAGGTTGTGAGATGGGTGGGGGTATTCTGCACCAAACGAGTTTGCTGTAGTTTCTGTAGGTTGTGAGAGGGGTGGGGAGATTCTGCACCAAACGAGTTTGCTGTAGTTTCTGTAGGTTGTGAGAGGGGTGGGGAGATTCTGCACCAAACGAGTTTGCTGTAGTTTCTGTAGGTTGTGAGAGGGGTGGGGAGATTCTGCACCAAACGAGTTTGCTGTAGTTTCTGTAGGTTGTGAGAGGGGTGATGGTATTCCGCACCAAACGAGTTTGCTGTAGTTTCTGTAGGTTGTGAGAGGGGTGGGGAGATTCTGCACCAAACGAGTTTGCTGTAGTTTCTGTAGGTTGTGAGAGGGGTGGGGGTATTCTGCACCAAACGAGTTTGCTGTAGTTTCTGTAGGTTGTGAGAGGGGTGGGGGAGATTCTGCACCAAACGAGTTTGCTGTAGTTTCTGTAGGTTGTGAGAGGGATGGGGGGTATTCTGCACCAAACGAGTTTGCTGTAGTTTCTGTAGGTTGTGAGAGGGGTGGGGGAGATTCTGCACCAAACGAGTTTGCTGTAGTTTCTGTAGGTTGTGAGAGGGGTGGGGGAGATTCTGCACCAAACGAGTTTGCTGTAGTTTCTGTAGGTTGTGAGAGGGGTGGGGAGATTCTGCACCAAACGAGTTTGCTGTAGTTTCTGTAGGTTGTGAGAGGGGTGAGGAGATTCTGCACCAAACGAGTTTGCTGTAGTTTCTGTAGGTTGTGAGAGGGGTGGGGAGATTCTGCACCAAACGAGTTTGCTGTAGTTTCTGTAGGTTGTGAGAGGGGTGGGGAGATTCTGCACCAAACGAGTTTGCTGTAGTTTCTGTAGGTTGTGAGAGGGGTGGGGGAGATTCTGCACCAAACGAGTTTGCTGTAGTTTCTGTAGGTTGTGAGAGGGGTGGGTGTATTCTGTACCAAACGAGTTTGCTGTAGTTTCTGTACGTTGTGAGAGGGGTGGGGAGATTCTGCACCAAACGAGTTTGCTGTAGTTTCTGTAGGTTGTGAGAGGGGTGATGGTATTCTGCACCAAACGAGTTTGCTGTAGTTTCTGTAGGTTGTGAGAGGGGTGGGGAGATTCTGCACCAAACGAGATTGCTGTAGTTTCTGTAGGTTGTGAGAGGGGTGGGGAGATTCTGCACCAAACGAGTTTGCTGTAGTTTCTGTAGGTTGTGAGAGGGGTGGGGGAGATTCTGCACCAAACGAGTTTGCTGTAGTTTCTGTAGGTTGTGAGAGGGGTGGGGGAGATTCTGCACCAAACGAGTTTGCTGTAGTTTCTGTAGGTTGTGAGAGGGGTGGGGAGATTCTGCACCAAACGAGTTTGCTGTAGTTTCTGTAGGTTGTGAGAGGGGTGGGGGTATTCTGTACCAAACGAGTTTGCTGTAGTTTCTGTAGGTTGTGAGAGGGGTGGGGGAGATTCTGCACCAAACGAGTTTGCTGTAGTTTCTGTAGGTTGTGAGAGGGGTGGGGAGATTCTGCACCAAACGAGTTTGCTGTAGTTTCTGTAGGTTGTGAGAGGGGTGGGGAGATTCTGTACCAAACGAGTTTGCTGTAGTTTCTGTAGGTTGTGAGAGGGTTGGGGAGATTCTGCACCAAACGAGTTTGCTGTAGTTTCTGTAGGTTGTGAGAGGGGTGTTGGAGATTCTGCACCAAACGAGTTTGCTGTAGTTTCTGTAGGTTGTGAGAGAGATGGGGAGATTCTGCACCAAACGAGTTTGCTGTAGTTTCTTTAGGTTGTGAGAGGGGTGAGGGGTATTCTGCACCAAACGAGTTTGCTGTAGTTTCTGTAGGTTGTGAGAGGGTTGGGGAGATTCTGCACCAAACGAGTTTGCTGTAGTTTCTGTACGTTGTGAGAGGGGTGAGGGAGATTCTGCACCAAACGAGTTTGCTGTAGTTTCTGTAGGTTGTGAGAGGGGTGGGGAGATTCTGCACCAAACGAGTTTGCTGTAGTTTCTGTAGGTTGTGAGAGGGGTGATGGTATTCCGCACCAAACGAGTTTGCTGTAGTTTCTGTAGGTTGTGAGAGGGGTGAGGAGATTCTGCACCAAACGAGTTTGCTGTAGTTTCTATAGGTTGTGAGAGGGGTGGGGAGATTCTGCACCAAACGAGTTTGCTGTAGTTTCTGTAGGTTGTGAGAGGGGTGGGGAGATTCTGCACCAAACGAGTTTGCTGTAGTTTCTGTAGGTTGTGAGAGGGGTGGGGAGATTCTGCACCAAACGAGTTTGCTGTAGTTTCTGTAGGTTGTGAGAGGGGTGGGGGTATTCTGCACCAAACGAGTTTGCTGTAGTTTCTGTACGTTGTGAGAGGGGTGGGGAGATTCTGCACCAAACGAGTTTGCTGTAGTTTCTGTACGTTGTGAGAGGGGTGGGGAGATTCTGCACCAAACGAGTTTGCTGTAGTTTCTGTACGTTGTGAGAGGGGTGAGGAGATTCTGCACCAAACAAGTTTGCTGTAGTTTCTGTAGGTTGTGAGAGGGGTGGGGGAGATTCTGCACCGAACGAGTTTGCTGTAGTTTCTGTAGGTTGTGAGAGGGGTGGGGAGATTCTGCACCAAACGAGTTTGCTGTAGTTTCTGTAGGTTGTGAGAGGGGTGGGGAGATTCTGCACCAAACGAGTTTGCTGTAGTTTCTGTAGGTTGTGAGAGGGGTGGGGAGATTCTGCACCAAACGAGTTTGCTGTAGTTTCTGTAGGTTGTGAGAGGGGTGAGGGGTATTCTGCACCAAACGAGTTTGCTGTAGTTTCTGTAGGTTGTGAGAGGGGTGGGGGAGATTCTGCACCAAACGAGTTTGCTGTAGTTTCTGTAGGTTCTGAGAGGGGTGGGGGGATTCTCCACCAAACGCGACAGTCAGAGCTTCAGCACGGTTAGTTTTCCCGGAGAAGTTCATGTGGAGTTTATAATCTGATGATGTTCTGAGTGCAGGGTTAATAACAACAAATTAAAGATTGCCCATCCCTGGCTGCTCTAATTTATGACTCCTTCGTGGAATCTCAGTCCAGGCACTGGCTGCAAGAGAAACGACTGATGCACAGCTGTTCTGAGCAGATTTCGGAACAGAACAGCCCTAAGGGGCCACGACGGTGACGTTAATTTCAGATTGGTAATGGAACTTTTCACTGTCGTATCCCCGTGTTTCTGCTCCCGCAGTCTGCTGTGTACGGCCAGCAGCTCCATCAGTTCATCTCTCATCCTCCGTGCTATTGCTGGGGCATTATAAGGCACCGGTGAGGTCTCACCTTGAGTATCGGGAAGTGGTTTGGGCCCTTCATCTCTGAAGAGATGTGCTGGCTTTGGAGAGGGTCCAGAGGAGGTTCAGAAGAATGAGTCCGGGACTAAAAGGGTTAACTTACGAGGAACGTTTGATGGCGCTGGAATCTAGAGGGGGGAATCTCATTGAAACCTTTCAAATGTTGAAAGGCTCATACAGAGTGGATGTGGAGAGGATGTTTCTTATCGTGGGGGAGTCTAGGACTAGAGGACACAGATAGAGTGGGTGAGGAGAGGATGTTTCCTATAGTGGGGGAGTCTAGGACCAGAGGACACAGATAGAGTGGATGTGGAGAGGATGTTTCCTATCGTGGGGGAGTCTAGGACCAGAGGGAACAGATAGAGTGGGTGTGAAGAGGTTGTTTCCTATAGTGGGGGAGTATAGGACCAGAGGACACAGATAGAGTGGATGTGGAGAGGATATTTCCTATAGTGGGGGAGTCTAGGACCAGAGGGCACAGATAGAGTGGATGTGGAGAGGATGTTTCCCATAGTGGGGACGTCTAGGACCAGATGACACAGATAGAGTGGATCTGGAGAGGATGTTTCCTGTAGTGGGGGAGTCTAGGACCAGAGGACACAGATAGAGTGGATGTGGAGAGGATGTTTCCTATAGTGGGGGAGTTTAGGACCAGAGGACACAGATAGAGTGGATGTGGAGAGGATGTTTCCTATAGTGGGGGAGTCTAGGACCAGAGGACACAGATAGAGTGGATGTGGAGAGGATGTTTCCTATAGTGGGGGAGTCTGGGTCCAGAGGACACAGATAGAGTGGGTGTGGAGAGGATGTTTCCTATAGTGGGGGGATTCTAGGACCAGAGGGCACAAATAGAGTGGATGTGGAGAGGATGTTTCCTATAGTGGGGGAGTCTAGGACCAGAGGACACAGATAGAGTGGATGTGGAGAGGATGTTTCCTATAGTGGGGGAGTCTAGGACCAGAGGACACAGATAGAGTGGATGTGGAGAGGATGTTTCCTATAGTGGGGGATTCTAGGTCCAGAGGACACAGATAGAGTGGATGTGGAGAGGATGTTTCCTATAGTGGGGGAGTCTAGGACCAGAGGACACAGATAGAGTGGATGTGGAGAGGATGTTTCCTATAGTGGGGGAGTCTAGGACCAGAGGACACAGATAGAGTGGATGTGGAGAGGATGTTTCCTATAGTGGGGGATTCTAGGTCCAGAGGACACAGATAGAGTGGATGTGGAGAGGATGTTTCCTGTAGTGGGGGAGTCTAGGACCAGAGGACACAGATAGAGTGGATGTGGAGAGGATGTTTCCTATCGTGGGGGAGTCTAGGACCAGAGGACACAGATAGAGTGGGTGTGGAGAGGACGTTTCCTATAGTGGGGGAGTCTAGGACCAGAGGGCACAGATAGAGTGGATGTGGAGAGGACGTTTCCTATAGTGGGGGAGTCTAGGACCAGAGGACACAGATAGAGTGGGTGTGGAGAGGACGTTTCCTATAGTGGGGGAGTCTAGGACCAGAGGACACAGATAGAGTGGGTATGGAGAGGACGTTTCCTATAGTGGGGGAGTCTAGGACCAGAGGACACAGATAGAGTGGATGTGGAGAGGATGTTTCCTATAGTGGGGGAGTCTAGGACCAGAGGACACAGATAGAGTGGATGTGGAGAGGATGTTTCCTATAGTGGGGGAGTCTAGGACCAGAGGGCACAGATAGAGTGGATGTGGAGAGGATGTTTCCTATCGTGGGGGAGTCGAGGACCAGAGGACACAGATAGAGTGGATATGGAGAGGATGTTTCCTATAGTGGGGGAGTCTAGGACCAGAGGACACATATAGAGTGGGTGTGGAGAGGATGTTTCCTATAGTGGGGGAGTCTAGGACCAGAGGACACAGATAGAGTGGATGTGGAGAGGATGTTTCCTATAGTGGGGGAGTCTAGGACCAGAGGACACATATAGAGTGGGTGTGGAGAGGATGTTTCCTATAGTGGGGGAGTCTAGGACCAGAGGACACAGATAGAGTGGGTGTGGAGAGGATGTTTCCTATAGTGGGGGAGTCTAGGACCAGAGGACACAGATAGAGTGGGTGTGGAGAGGATGTTTCCTATAATGGGGGAGTCTAGGAACAGAGGACACAGATAGAGTGGATGTGGAGAGGATGTTTCCTATAGTGGGGGAGTCTAGGACCAGAGGACACAGATAGAGTGGATGTGGAGAGGATGTTTCCTATAGTGGGGGAGTCTAGGGCCAGAGGACACAGATAGAGTGGGTGTGGAGAGGATGTTTCCTATAGTGGGGGAGTCTAGGAACAGAGGACACAGATAGAGTGGATGTGGAGAGGATGTTTCCTATATTGGGGGAGTCTAGGACCAGAGGACACAGATAGAGTGGGTGTGGAGAGGATGTTTCCTATAGTGGGGGAGTCTAGGACCAGAGGACACAGATAGAGTGGATCTGGAGAGGATGTTTCCTATAGTGGGGGAGTCTAGGACCAGAGGGCACAGATAGAGTGGGTGTGGAGAGGATGTTTCCTATAGTGGGGGAGTCTAGGACCAGAGGGCACAGATAGAGTGGGTGTGGAGAGGATGTTTCCTATAGTGGGGGAGTCTAGGACCAGAGGACACAGATAGAGTGGATGTGGAGAGGATGTTTCCTATAGTGGGGGAGACTAGGACCAGAGGGCACAGATAGAGTGGATGTGGAGAGGATGTTTCCTATAGTGGGGGAGTCTAGGACCAGAGGACACAGATAGAGTGGAAGTGGAGAGGATGTTTCCTATAGTGGGGGAGTCTAGGACCAGAGGGCACAGATAGAGTGGATGTGGAGAGGATCTTTCCTGTAGTGGGGGAGACTAGGACCAGAGGGCACAGATAGAGTGGATGTGGAGAGGATGTTTCCTGTAGTGGGGGAGTCTAGGACCAGAGGACACAGATAGAGTGGATGTGGAGAGGATGTTTCCTATAGTGGGGGAGTCTAGGACCGGAGGACACAGATAGAGTGGATGTGGAGAGGATGTTTCCCATGGTGGGGGAGTCTAGGACCAGAGGACACAGATAGAGTGGGTGTGGAGAGGATGTTTCCTATAGTGGGGGAGTCTAGGACCAGAGGACACAGATAGAGTGGGTGTGGAGAGGATGTTTCCTATAGTGGGGGAGTCTTGGACCAGAGGACACAGATAGAGTGGGTGTGGAGAGCATGTTTCCTATAGTGGGGGAGTCTAGGACCAGAGGACACAGATAGAGTGGGTGTGGAGAGGATGTTTCCTATAGTGGGGGAGTCTAGGACCAGAGGACACAGATAGAGTGGGTGTGGAGAGGATGTTTCCTATAGTGGGGGAGTCTAGGACCAGAGGACACAGATAGAGTGGGTGTGGAGAGGATGTTTCCTATAGTGGGGGAGTCTAGGACCAGAGGACACAGATAGAGTGGATGTGGAGAGGGTGTTTCCTATAGTGGGGGAGTCTAGGACCAGAGGACACAGATAGAGTGGGTGTGGAGAGGATGTTTCCTATAGTGGGGGATTCTAGGACCAGAGGACACAGATAGAGTGGGTGTGGAGAGGATGTTTCCTATAGTGGGGGAGTCTAGGACCAGAGGGCACAGATAGAGTGGATGTGGAGAGGATGTTTCCTATAGTGGGGGAGTCTAGGACCAGAGGACACAGATAGAGTGGGTGTGGAGAGGATGTTTCCTATAGTGGGGGAGTCTAGGACCAGAGGACACAGATAGAGTGGGTGTGGAGAGGATGTTTCCTATAGTGGGGGAGTCTAGGACCAGAGGACACAGATAGAGTGGATGTGGAGAGGATCTTTCCTGTACTGGGGGAGTCTAGGACCAGAGGACACAGATTGAGTGGATGTGGAGAGGATGTTTCCTATAGTGGGGGAGTCTAGGACCAGAGGACACAGATAGAGTGGATGTGGAGAGGATGTTTCCTATAGTGGGGGAGTCTAGGACCAGAGGACACAGATAGAGTGGATGTGGAGAGGATGTTTCCTATAGTGGGGGAGTCTGGGACCAGAGGACACAGATAGAGTGGATGTGGAGAGGATGTTTCCTATAGTGGGGGAGTCTAGGACCAGAGGACACAGATAGAGTGGGTGTGGAGAGGATGTTTCCTATAGTGGGGGAGTCTAGGACCAGAGGACACAGATAGAGTGGATGTGGAGTGGATGTTTCCTATAGTGTGGGAGTCTAGGACCAGAGGACACAGATAGAGTGGGTGTGGTGAGGATGTTTCCTATAGTGGGGGAGTCTGGGACCAGAGGACACAGATAGAGTGGATGTGGAGAGGATGTTTCCTATAGTGGGGGAGTCTAGGACCAGAGGGCACAGATAGAGTGGATGTGGAGAGGATGTTTCCTATAGTGGGGGAGTCTAGGACCAGAGGACACAGATAGAGTGGATGTGGAGAGGATGTTTCCTATAGTGGGGGAGTCTAGGACCAGAGGACACAGATAGAGTGGATGTGGAGAGGATGTTTCCTATAGTGGGGGAGTCTAGGACCAGAGGACACAGATAGAGTGGATGTGGAGAGGATGTTTCCTATAGTGGGGGAGTCTAGGACCAGAGGACACAGATAGAGTGGATGTGGAGAGGATGTTTCCTATAGTGGGGGAGTCTAGGACCAGAGGGCACAGATAGAGTGGATGTGGAGAGGATGTTTCCTATAGTGGGGGAGTCTAGGACCAGAGGACACAGATAGAGTGGGTGTGGAGAGGATGTTTCCTATAGTGGGGGAGTCTAGGACCAGAGGGCACAGATAGAGTGGATGTGGAGAGGATGTTTCCTATAGTGGGGGAGTCTAGGACCAGAGGACACAGATAGAGTGGATGTGGAGAGGATGTTTCCTATAGTGGGGGAGTCTAGGACCAGAGGGCACAGATAGAGTGGGTGTGGAGAGGATGTTTCCTATAGTGGGGGAGTCTAGGACCAGAGGGCATATATAGAGTGGGTGTGGAGAGGATGTTTCCTATAGTGGGGGAGTCTAGGACCAGAGGACACAGATAGAGTGGATGTGGAGAGGATGTTTCCTATAGTGGGGGAGACTAGGACCAGTGGGCACAGATAGAGTGGATGTGGAGAGGATGTTTCCTATAGTGGGGGAGTCTAGGACCAGAGGACACAGATAGAGTGGATGTGGAGAGGATGTTTCCTATAGTGGGGGAGTCTAGGACCAGAGGGCACAGATAGAGTGGATGTGGAGAGGATGTTTCCTGTAGTGGGGGAGACTAGGACCAGAGGGCACAGATAGAGTGGATGTGGAGAGGATGTTTCCTGTAGTGGGGGAGTCTAGGACCAGAGGACACAGATAGAGTGGATGTGGAGAGGATGTTTCCTATAGTGGGGGAGTCTAGGACCGGAGGACACAGATAGAGTGGATGTGGAGAGGATGTTTCCTATACTGGGGGAGTCTAGGACCAGAGGACACAGATAGAGTGGGTGTGGAGAGGATGTTTCCTATAGTGGGGGAGTCTAGGACCAGAGGACACAGATAGAGTGGGTGTGGAGAGGATGTTTCCTATAGTGGGGGAGTCTAGGACCAGAGGACACAGATAGAGTGGGTGTGGAGAGGATGTTTCCTATAGTGGGGGAGTCTAGGACCAGAGGACACAGATAGAGTGGTTGTGGAGAGGATGTTTCCTATAGTGGGGGAGTCTAGGACCAGAGGACACAGATAGAGTGGGTGTGGAGAGGATGTTTCCTATAGTGGGGGAGTCTAGGACCAGAGGACACAGATAGAGTGGATGTGGAGAGGATGTTTCCTATAGTGGGGGAGTCTAGGACCAGAGGACACAGATAGAGTGGGTGTGGAGAGGATGTTTCCTATAGTGGGGGAGTCTAGGACCAGAGGACACAGATAGAGTGGGTGTGGAGAGGATGTTTCCTATAGTGGGGGAGTCTAGGACCAGAGGGCACAGATAGAGTGGATGTGGAGAGGATGTTTCCTATAGTGGGGGAGTCTAGGACCAGAGGACACAGATAGAGTGGGTGTGGAGAGGATGTTTCCTATAGTGGGGGAGTCTAGGACCAGAGGACACAGATAGAGTGGGTGTGGAGAGGATGTTTCCTATAG